>NW_015094505.1:1340564-1374064 GCF_001431845.1 Calidris pugnax
TTGTTTTTTTTTTTTTTTTTTTTTGTGGTTGGACTCAATGATCTCAGAGGTCCCTTCCAACCACTAAGATTCTGTGATTCTGTGACCTGATGACCAAGCACCAGGACCAAAGGAAGGCAACATCACACCACAAGGAGCCATCACAATCACCCAACAGCAGGCTCTTAAACAAACACAACTACCACTGCGCTCCAGGGCACTGCACTCCACAATTTTTGCAGAAGAGTCTGAGGAGCTCAGAGGGGAGATTCTTCAACCTGCCCCAGCCACAGGCAAGAGCATGGCTGAAGAAGGGGTGCCTTCAGCCTCCAGGTGACTGGGCTGGAGGGAGAGAAGCAGTCATAATTAAAAGTCTTCCAAGAGGCAAATGATGGAAGATAGTAATCAGTTCATCTCTGCTTCTACCCCAGGTAAGATTAAAAAAAAAAAGTTAATCCCTAAATCAGCTTTGTCTGCAGCAAATGAAGACTGAGATCTGATACTAGCAAACGCTCAAAGACAGGGCCATTAGGCTGTGGGACAAGCTGAGGAGGCTGCTACTTCTCCTTCATTAGTTCTGCACAGGGCAGAGCAACACTCTCCAGGGGCAGGTTGGGCAAAGTAAATCCCACTTCCAGCAACAGGATCACAGCATCCCCTTCCAGATTTGCCTGTCAAGGGCTCCCAGGGCTAAGGTCAGGATGAGACCCGCACCGGGGACGCTGCGAGGGGCTGAGGGAGAACCGTGCAGCGCCCACAGAACGGCTCCTACAGGGCTCCCCATCACAGCTCCCCCGTTTTGAAGCCTCGTGCTTTGACAGGTACCCAGCTCAGCTTGGCTTAGTATCACCTGCCATCCTGCAAGCCTTCTCTCAGCCTGCAAAGGGGCAGGCACACCTAGCACCACCTCAGGGATGCCAACAGAGTGAACCCTGCACGCTCTTTGTTTTCAGTGCAGCATTTCAAAAAGCCTCGTCGTTCATTTAAGGTGAAGCAGATGCTGTTCCTCTGGTCTCTTTGAAAGGGCTTATCTATGGGCTGGATTTCATTAAGTGCCTTGTTCTGCCTTTAATAAGCTTGCAAGTCTAGACACTTTGGTTCTCTCTCTATCACCCCTTTGGTGTACCAGCAGGTAGAGACAACAGAGGTTAAGAGGGAAATATTTAGCTAGCAGATTTAGATGCTATCAAGCTGATTGCGTAATTCCACTTTGACTCACTGCAATTTCATACCCAGGGACTTTTTTGCTTACCTGAGTGCCAATCCCTTTTGAAAGAAAGGAGCTGCTACCTGCTGCAGTAGTGCAGAGGAGGTCCCTGGGAGGCTGAAGGCCCAACTTCAAGATATTAGCAGAAAATCCATGTCAAACCAATGACCAAACAAAGGAGAAGAGTCCAGGGGAAAAAAAAAAAAAAAAAAAAAAAAAAAAAAAGAAAAAGAGCTGTGCAGTGGAATCACCCTCTGCTACCAGACGGTGATGATGATGTATGAGGAGAACCCAGTCCACCTGCTGAAACATATCTGAAATATCTTCAGATATTTCCACCTGCAACTGGGTGTCACCTCGTTCCCCCAGCCAACAAGGACAATGCAGGCAGGAGCCTGATGCCCTGCTCCTCCCTCCTGGGGACGCCCAGGACCAGGAGCACCGAGGTGCCCACAGAGCCCCCCAAGAGATGGGGCTCAGACTTGTGATGGGTGCTGTGCCCGACACCTGGGCACCGGCCTCAGCTGTTTGCAAGAGGGACGTACCCAAGGTGTTCTTGAAAGAAAGGTGCTTGGCTGCGAGGTGGGCAGCGCTGGAAGGGTATGTGCCAGCTCCCTCCGGAGGGACCTTCTCCCTGCAGCTTCCACAAGCAAAGTGTGCCCTGTGGAGACCCAGTCGGACTGAACACGGCTGCAGATCCTGGGGCAATGCCCAGAGCAGCCATTTGCCTGTCAGCCAGCAGCCAGCACTGTCACTCCAGCCATGGGAAATCAGCCGAGACTTGGGTCATTTTGCTGCTGACCCCGCATCACACTTGAACCCTCCGCACGAAAGCAGCTCTCTATTTATCTGCTTAGCCCCAAAGGCAAAGAGAGACGGATACAAATCCTGTTGGTTAACAACACACTGGGAAAGATCAGCAATTTTGTGGATCAGAGCTGCAAGTTACGCACATTACAGTTACACGCACTGCGGGGATGTACCAACTAAGCTAACTGCAATCTTACATTAAGAGCAAAATGGTTTTTCAAAAGATTAATCAGAAAGAAAGATCTCTCTCTTTGGGAAAGAAGCAGCTATAATCAGCAAATATTTCTCTCTCACAGGATTGCGAAACAAGGCATGCTCTGCCCTCTGAGCCATGAGTCATGAACTTCCCCAGCGAAGGGGGAGGCAGAGCAGAGCCACTGTACAGAGAATAACAGGATGGAGATTTTTCTACCTTTTATCCCAGGGAGAGCAAGTTCAAGGTCTCTGCACTTACCATCAAACTTCTTATATCGGGAACTAAACATGGTTTGTAGGTGATTGCTAAGCTCCACGACGGCGTTTCTGAAGTCATGTTTACTCTGCTGACTGTACTTCTCCTCCATCTCTTGAGAGCAGCATGTGTAGCCTTGTGAGCAGACTTTCAAGTGGTCACCTGAAAAGCAGAGAAGAAAATATCCCAAGTTAAAAGGATTCTCCACACACAAGCAAAGAGGTCGGTTTGTGAGGCTGGGGGGGTGAGGACCCATAGCACCAAGGAGCTTCCCCCCCTCACTGCGAGTGCTGGACCAGGCACATCAACACCTGATGCTGTAGAGGAACTTTATAGCAACACGTGTAGATACCACACCTTGTCTTTCTGCAAGAACATTAGAAAAAACGTCCTCTTATTTATTCGGTTAATAAATGGAATAAACAGATACTCATCTTGCACAGTATAATTTGAAGAACCAGCAAATTGACCTGTATATACTATAATATCTTCCACAAAATGTTTGCTGAGTGTTTTAATTACTTCCAGATCATTCAGCTAATACACAACACAGTATCAGTGGCAATAGTCCTTTTGGTACAACTAAAGCCTTTTTTCTTCACCTTAATTATCATAGGAGAAGTAATCTCTCTCAGAAACACAGCTATCACCGATAACAAAATATACTTGTTTATGCAACAGCTCATGAAAAAGCTTTATATTTCCCAGCTCCTAGTTTTGCAGTTTTCTATCACCATCCTGGGCAAAATTGGGTGTTTGTTTTTGGAGAATTCAAACAGATTTTTCTTCCTTCACCCTGAAAGATAAATGTCTCCCAAGAGTCACCTGGCTCAAGCTGGCTTGGTCAGCGGAATCACAAAGTGCTTCAGTATCTACCATAGCTCCATTTCAAAAGTTCACAGACAACTGGGGCACGGGATCTGGCCCCGAATAATTCGCTCTTAGAGCATCTCACTGTAGCGCGGGATGAAGCTGCCCTTCTAGCATCACCAGTAAAACGTTGCTGTCAAGTTTTGTGGGCCAAGATAAACCCTTGGCATAGCAACCCTCTGCTCCAGCAACCCTCTGCTTCCAGGTCCCACAACGCTGCACCACCACAGGCAGGTGGGCCGACACTAAAGCTGTTCAAACTTGGGCAAACTGTGCAAATCTTCTGTCAACGCTGAAGACATGATCTAAACAAGCAGTTAGGGTGAGGAACTCATCCTTCCAAGTCAGACGGTATTTTAAAAGACACAGCCTACATGTAAGCTGCTGCCTTCCCTCCCGTTTCACACCCCACTGCCAAACCTTATCCTCCGCCCCGAGGAAGCAGATGGAGAAGATGATGGCTCTTCAGGCAGATGGAGAAGAAGATGGCTCTTCCTTACCCTGGAAGCCAACAACCACCTCTAACCATCACCACTGCCGTTCAGAGACTCACGGCGAGAGCTGCAAAGAACCTGCACAGAAAACATCCTCTTCACAACCGTGTGCTTACTGCAGAGCCATCCCACCTACCAGAGTGCCAAAAGGGGGCTTAGAGACAGTCACCAGCCATTTTTGCACAGTGTGAAACAAAGCCTGCCCGTGACCAACACGAGGAATATCTCCTACCAACATCTTTGGCCCAGCTACTGAACCTTTGCATCCCTTTGCACGACATCCTAGCGCAGAAATGTCAGTATCTCTCCCTTCAGACACTTATGGACCGCTTTAAAACAAGATATAACTATTTTTAAAACAAGATATAACTATTTTTAAAACAAGATATAACTATTTTTATATCTCTCCATGCATAACTCCTAAGGACCTCTCCCCCTAAATCTAATTTCCACTTGCGCTACAGGGTTTGTTTGTTTTCCCTGGCATCGTGGAGAGACCTTGACCGACAGATAATTCTGCCACAGCTGATTTATTGCACAAGACCATCCGCCGCTCTTGAGTTATGGAAAGCTCAAAGTCTGTTACGGGAAGCAGCACCGCTTAGACACAGCCTTCAGAAAACACAGAAAAAGCTCGCCATCTCCTTACAGATCTGTTTTAGTTTGATGGACTCTATTTCCTTCCATCTCAGAGCAGCACCTCCAGCGGCAAACACACGGCGCTGAGGGGTGCAGCACCGCAGAGTGCAGCTCCCTTCAACTTGGTAAGATGCACACCTGGGATTTTTGGATCCTGCCCACCACATCCATCCCGGAGTACGCCTGGGGACTCCTCTGTGAGCCTGCCTTACTCACCAGCATTCAAAAACAACAAAGGGCCCACATGCCGCCGCTTTATTTCACTTGGAACCTCTTTGCTCTGGCTCCAATATAGGACTAAGGCTCTTTGATACAGCAGGAAACAAATAAACAGCAGTGAAGCCATAATTACAGCTAGAGCGATGGCTAGTCTCCCAATGTCAAAATAATTTAATTTCAAAAGTCTTGAAACAGCTCCCCCCCCCCCAGTTTCTTATGGAAGGGGAGTATGTTGGAAATATATTACCTGAAATGCACTTTGTGGTTGCAGTACCGTTTCCATGATGCATGCTGGCCTTTGGTGGTTACGGCTGACATACCTCCCATTCTTTTGTGTCAGAGGGGTAAACCTCTCCCCTACTTGGCAAACACAAACCTACTGATAGCAGGATGTCTATTCCTAGTTACACTTTGCAGACACTTCTGAAGTTGTCACAGATGCCCTGGGAGCCCCGTTCTTTTAAGGATGACTCCAATTTAGTTATGGTTTTAAAAAAAAAAAAAAAAGCCCAATGTATTTCACAAATACAAGAAACAGTTTTATATCTATTTATAGTATTAAACTAAAGTTACCATCCTGCCTAATATTACAAAGCAAAATCATTTTTTGTGATCCCCCTCCTCTCAGATTTGCATCCCTGGGACACACATGCAAAGCTGAGCAAGAAGAGTGCTACTGACAGTAAATCAGGCTTGCACAGATCCCACTCGGTTGATCGTTAAGGAATTATGCTCCAAAATGCAACTCAGACATTCAAAAATGAATGACCAAGCAATCTAATTATGGAAGATATTTCTCAGTCATGTCAGCACTATGTGGTCTTGGCGTGTGATCAAGAATTAGCTCTGTCTGGAGCTGAGGAGCTCTGGCCACTCAGTGCTAATCACAGGAGGATGCACTGTGTTATCCCGAGTTTAGAGCTGTAGGCTCTTTTTCTTGCTGTTTTCTTATGCCACAGTGGGAGATACCAATGGAAAGTCACTGGAAAACACTGGGGTTCTAGTTTGCCCATGGCATAGGGCTGTCCTTAGCATCTCTGCATCCCTAAGAACACATCCTCGCTTGAGCAAAGTGACAGGCCCTGACATGGTTTGTGAGAAATCTCGTTTTAAATCAGCGAGCAGTGCTGATGCGCTCAGCATCTGTCCACAGGACTCATCCCACACCTGAGTCTGCAGGGAGAGAAGGCTACGTCCCACTGTCCCATCGCCTGGATCCATCACACGCCCCTTGGGAACTGCTTACACCTCCACGGACAGACCCCTCGAAGCACAGCGGCGGTGGACAACAGCTTCAAAACACAACAGTGCTACAATCATGGCATGGCAGGGGAGAGCGAAAACGATGAAGCCTGGAAAGCAGCCGCTGCCAGCGCTCCACATGAGCACGGACCGGTTACGGACACAGAAAACACTGACCTAGAGCCAAGACCAAAGACAACACTCTGCTTTTCCAACTAGCAGTCTCCGAGGAAAAGGAGTTAAAAACACAAGTATTTAGGCTCACTAAAACAAAGATCTAATGTTTATGTGCATTATGTAAAGAACACTCACGGTGCGCGCTCACCGTCAAGGACACATTCGGCAATAATTGTTTCCCAAGTTAAAACTCATCAAACAATGCCCATACAAGGCAACTCTTCATCTACTGTTCAGTGTTAAAGACTCAGCAGCTTTTGTAATTTATCACCATGTGAGCACAGCAAAAATATAACTCTGCCACAGACGTCCTTTAAAGTTCAGCTTTTCATTGAATGGTTTGGCAGGGTGCGCAATCGTCATATGGGCTGCCTGGCAAAAAGAGCTTAAGTAGCAGAGGACGACTCCAAACATCTACCACATATGCACACCACAGAATCCCATGGGGTTGG
Source organism: Calidris pugnax (assembly GCF_001431845.1). Classification (NCBI taxonomy): domain Eukaryota; kingdom Metazoa; phylum Chordata; class Aves; order Charadriiformes; family Scolopacidae; genus Calidris; species Calidris pugnax. The sequence continues at coordinate 1,347,105 of NW_015094505.1, forward strand.
AAGGGACCTCTGGAGATCATCCAGTCCACCCCCCTGCCAGAGCAGGTCCCCCCAGAGCAGGTCCCACAGGAACGTGTCCAGGTGGGTTTGAATGTCTCCAGAGAAGGAGACTCCGCCACCTCTCTGGGCAGCCTCTGCTAGGGCTCTGCCACCCTCACAGCAAAGAAGTTCCTCCTCAAGTTTAGATGGAGCTTCCTGTGTTCGCGTTTGTGTCCGTTTCCTCTTGTCCTGTCCCTGGGCACCACTGAAAAAAGCCTGGCCCCATCCTCCTGACACCCTCCCTTTAAGTATTTATAGGTGTTGATCAGATCCCCTCTCAGTCTTCTCTTCTCCAGACTGCAAAGACCCAAGTCCCTCAGCCTTTCCTCATCAGAAAGATGCTCCAGGCCCCTCATCATCTTTGTAGCCCTCTGCTGTTCCCTCTCCAGCAGTTCCCTGTCCTTCTGGAACTGGGCAGCCCAGAACTGGTCCCAGTGCTCCAGATGGGGCCTCCCCATGGCAGAGCAGAGGGGCAGGATGACCTCCCTCCACCTGCTGCTCACACTCTTCCTGATGCCCCCCAGGATGCCATTGGCCTTCTTGGCCACCAGGGCCCATTGCTGGCTCATGGGCATCCTGTTGTCCACCAGGACTCCCAGGTCTTTCTCCTCAGAGCTGCTCTCCAGCAGGTCAGCCCCAACCTGTCCTGGTGCAGGGGGTTATTCCTCCCCAGGTGCAGCACCTACACTTGCCCTTGTTGAATTCCATCAGGTTCCTCTCTGCCCAACTCTCCAGCCTGTCCAGGTCTCTCTGGATGGCAGCACAGCCTTCTGGTGTGTCAGCCACCCCTCCCAGAGTTGTGTCAGCAGCAAACTTGCTGAGGGTACACTCCATCCCTTCATCCAGGTCATTGATGAATATATTGACCAGGACTGGACCCTCCAATCCCACAGCATCGCTGCAGCTTGTGGATTTGCAGCAGATCTTTCCCATGGCCTGTCACAGCACAACTTTTTTTCTATTTTGTGTTACACATGAATACAGGGAGAGAATGACGGATGAAAAATGACAGAAGAAGTTTGCTCTGTGGTTAGGTGAGGGCACACCTCTGGGGAACGGAGGTGGCAGTTTTAAGATAGAAATGCAATGGTACACAATGTTACCATCTGTACATCCAAGGAAATGTGCTCAGAAAGGTAGTCTTGCAAACTGATGATTTAAGCCATTACAGAAACACCACATTTAGCAGGCTCCAAGCACACGGAGTTTCTTCCAAATCGAGTAGCTATTTTGCAATGTGTCAGAAAACAAGTTTACATGGCATGAGTAAGTGTGCAGCGCAAACTCGGGGGCTCCCTGATTTTGAAAAGCAGTTCCCTCCGCCGATCCATTTTCCAAGGCCTTTTCAAAATCTTCTTTCTGGATGTCTCACACACCTTCCCAGCCACCGTTTCAGCCTCGTGCTCTGCCCCCTCTCTCGAGCACACATCGGCTTGTGGCGTCTTTAAAAGAGTTTTATGACTTCCTCTCAACCAGCTACCAAAGGAATCCCGGACTGTAATGTCGGGCTCTAATCCGATTTCACACTAGACTTGCCTTCTAATTATCACAGAATATTAGGCTTCCACCCATCATATATAATTGACGTGCTACCCAGGCTTTACAAACCCCCAACAAAGATGAGAAGAAACACCAGCATCACCCCTGAGCACGGCTCCGCTGCTCAGGCCCCACATTAACAAGGGGCGAGAAGAAGAAAGAAAAGCCCGAGCTTGTGATCGACTCTGGTGGAGTCATCGAGGCAGACGAGGCTCCCAAACCCTCCACCTGATCCCATCACCTTTAACTCTAGAATCATAGAATGCTTTGAGTTGGAAGGGACCTTAAAGATCATCAAGTTCCAGCCCCCCTGCCATGGGCAGGGACACCTCCCACTAGAGCAGGTTGCTCAAAGCCCCATCCAGCCTGGCCTTGAACACTTCCAGGGATGGGACTCTACCCACAACACCGTGCCCAGTTTTCTGGGCTACAAAATGAGCCGGGGACGCTAAGCCCCCACAGGAATGGCCTGCAAGCTCTCGCCCACCTGCAATGGTGCTGCCGTGATCCACAGGTGCTATGGGCACGACCCACAGCTGCAACAGTCCCTGCTCCCAAGGCAAGGCTGGCTCACCCCAACCACTCCTCACATGGCTTTTAGGTATTTGTTAAGGAAGAGCACTGCAGAGAGCCTCTCGGCATACAGACATTTCCAGGTGAAGCGACACTAAGCTGCAAACACCCAAGGGCAGGGACAAAGAGCGACCCTACTGCCTCCTCCCATGGTGTCCCTCACCCAGGCTGCTTGGAAAAATACTTTTTGCCTGGCATAAGCAACAAACTGGAATTTGTAGTTGCTAGCTTTTGTCAGAGTATTCCTTTTCTGTTGGGTGGTCAGTCTTCTCCACTCACTTTGAAGCTGTGCTGCTGTGGGACTTGTTTTTCTTTTACCTGGGGAGAATCTTCCTGTGGAGATGGTGCCGTGCCAGGAGGGAAGAGGTGCAAACCAGCACCGAGGTCCTCCTAAGGGAGGTGACACATCCACAAAGGGCAGCAGAGTCAGAAGTTTCTAAGCTCACACGCTGCCAGCACCCTCTGGTTGGAGTGGGTGAGACAGGGCTGGGACGCCTGGAGCTGTGCCTCCCTTGATGCTGCCCAGCACACGCTGCTATTTCCAGCCCAAACCACTATTTCAGCTGCACGCTTCCAGGCGATGTGCTTCGTTCAACCTCCTCCCTGCATCTACCACCATCAGACAATTCTCATTGGGAGCTCAAAACCCAAAAAGCACCAAAAAAGAGACAGAGGCCGTCACATACCCAAACCCAGGTCCTCACCATGGAGGTCCAAAGCCAGCATCACCCTCCATGCTGGGCACCTGGATGCCAGCCGTGTCACAGCCACAGGAGCCCTGGTCCTGCATTCCACCATCATCTCCACCTGCACCCCCTTTTTTCCAGCCACCCGGGAGTTTTTAAGCCAGAAGACATTCTCAGGCGCAGCCAGCTCCCAAAGCTGAGTGGTAGGGTTATGGAAGTACCGCATTTTGGCAGCATGTGCCAGCATGCAGCATATTTAACGTCCCACTCAATTAGCAACCATTTTATATAAGTGGTTTATTTGCCTTATTAATGTTAAAGCCACTTGTTTCCCCTGCACTTCCACTTAGGTTATTAATCAATGGGCATTTCAGTTTTTTGCTGATTACTCTAATGGCACAGAAAATTTCCCCAGACTCATAGAGAAAGCTTATAATATCGAAATGATTTTTTTTTTTTTTTTTTTTTTTTTTTTTTTGGCAAACTTGTCAAGCAGTCAAAATACACTCTTTGATACCCAAACCAAAGCCCTTTCACCTACGCTTAACAACAGTGAACTATTTTCAGCGGAGCTTTATTGCATCTGTTAACTCAGCTGCTAATCCATCTTGCAGGCGTGGGGAACGTTGGTGCACACAATACCTCAGTGACATACCTCCCTTCAACACAACAAATAATCCTAATTATTTCCATAGTGCGTACCTACGGTTATTTAAAATATCATACACAACCGAGGTCTGTCTGGCTTCTATTTTTCCATTTTGCTTTGTTGACAGCTTCGGGTTCCCAAATTTACTGCCAAGAGGGTCAGGGACCGAAGAGAACAAGAGAGATTTATATCCATGTGTGTACATTAAGACAAACGTACATTAGGAACCTTAATTTTCTACTGGAAAGAGCAACTTAGGACACAAAGAGGGCTCTTGCCTTCCATCTGTCCAAGTCCAAACTACTACCGCAAACTCATCTTCCAACCGATGACAGAGCCAGGTCCCTGAAGGACCAAGTCTGGGCAAACACTGCCTGTTGAGGCCAACCAGAGGGATTTTAGGACATTCTCTTGGGATGGGGGCAGACCGGAAGAGCCCTTCCCAGTCTTCTAACACAGTTCTTCAGCCCCAAACAAGAGACAAAGACCTTCTGCTCTCCACAGCACCCCAGATAAGTATCATCGGTCAACCGTCATCCCCTCTTGCTCAGCTCTCCTGTTGAGGTTGGGGCAATGGAGAGGTTCAGGTGGAGGTCCCCAAGGACCAAACCCAAAAACTCTCTGCAGTACATCTGAGCCCACAACTGAGTCCTTTGCAGGTGACTTCTAAAGGAGGAGGATGTAGGATCTCGCCTTCAGCAGGTTTTTAAGAGCTCATTTCAAGTTAAAACCCTGCTCACCTGAGGAAAAATACCATCACCACTTCATTTCCACAGCACAACCAACAATTTCCTCTCCGGGTGGCCCAAACACTGTGAGGTTTTACACCCTGGAAAAATATGCCATGATAGTGCGTGCTTTCATTCCAACAAACAGGATATTGAGTCAATTAGTGGCACACCAAACACAAACCAGACTGATGAAGATAATGCATTTCTGCAAACATCAAAAGAGAGAGAAACCACACAAAGACCTGAATATACAAATAAGGCAAAGGGGGGGCAGGGGGAAAGAATACTACATAATTAAACTTATTATTTAAGTAAGCTTGGAGAGTAAAATAGCTCTGGTTAAGTAGAGGATTCTCCCTGGCTCCAGCTAAGACAGAAACCTTCAATGAAACCCAAGAGTTGTTTCTTAATTAAAAAAAACCACCCAAAACAAAAAAACAAAACAAAAAAATCCTTCTTGACATCGCCGAGTGAGGACTTAGGAAATGCAAATGCTCTTTATTATCACCAAATTCTTTAGGTATGAAATAGTTTTAATAACGTGTCTCTGCCTACGTGCCCTGAGTGAGAGTGTTACACAACGGGCAAGTTATGCCGAAAATTGTCTTTGGTTTTTTCCACTTCTCTGGTGAGGTGGGTGGATACACAAGGCATGCAAGAGACCCATCTCCAGGACAGCTGAGACAGGCAGTGTCCCTGTCCCTCGTCTCTATATCAGCCACCAGAGAACATATAAAAAGCCCCAAACTTGTAGTCAGTAATTCTGGGTATACATAAACGTAAAAATAAACCAGCTGTGATAAAGCCCATCAAAAAACAGCTGGTGGTTGGACTTCAGAATGCAACAGAAGTTGTCCAGCAGATTCTACCAGGGTAACCCAAAAAACCCCACTGAGTGTAATTTCATGCAATTCAAAAAAAAAAAAAAACAAACCAAAAAAAAACAACAAACAAAAAATCCCCCAAAACAAAAAGAGAAACGACTGGAAAAACAAATACACAGAACTACTGAAGCCTCAGGCACAAGGAACAGTAAACAGAAGAGATCTAGCTGGGAGACAGTTACTTTCACTTCATATTTTTTCCTCAAATTCCCCATTAAGGCGGCAAAACAAAGCCAAAAAAACTGCCTGTTTGTTGGGTGTATTTTTTTTTTTCCATAAAGCCTTGAGCTATTTGCCAAAAAAGCAGCTTTTAACCAAAACAGATTCCACCAACCAACACTGTCATTCAAAATGGAATATTTTTCCGTCTTAAGAACACTCCCTCCAGTTCCAGCCCCTCTCCCTCTGTGGTCCCCAGACCCTCTGCTGGGCACCTCCCAGGATGCCACCCCAGCATGGGGCATGGCCAGGTAGGAGAAGCAAGAGTACACTGCTGGCAACCACTTCTCCAGTAATTTTATTTATTTATTTTCCCTTTTCAAACGTAGCTAAATCCAGCCTCAATGCACAAAAACACGTTTCAGAGCCGCACAGTAGTTTCTTGTGAGATGCACTCAGGCTCACCTATTCATGCCAGCAGATAGGTCATCTGCTGGCCAGTCCCACATTTGGCAGTAGATGATCTTCGAAAGCTTCGGCCGTGTTTTGAGGTCATACAGCCCTAGTGACTCTGGGGATTGTGCTTTGTTTGGAAAAAATAAAAATAAAAATCAAACAAATGATCAAAATCTAAGAGACCGACAGAGAGGCCAGAATAATTACAAAATTCCCCTGATCAAAAATTGGACCGGGACATAACACTAAAAAAAAAAAAAAAAAAAAAGCTCCAAAGAAGGTTTTGACGGTTTTGTGGAGGCACTAACTGATCAAGAACTTCCCAGCTGCACAACCATGGAAGGCCACAGCTCTCCCAAATGGTGTCATTGGCCCATTTCAAGCCAAAGACCACTGTCCCAAGGCGCTAGTGTCCATGCAGCCAGCCCTTACGAACACCCCACTTTCCCGATGTTGCCAGCAATGTGGGGGCTTGGCAGAAGTGAAGTTTTCATGATTGCAGAACCAAAAAAAAAAAAAAAAACAACCCAAAAAGCATGCGCCATCACACGAAGCAGAGCTACCATTTCCACAGGTTAACAGTGCACCAACAGGAATAAAAGTACTAATGGCATGTGAACCGGCAGCTATGACCCAAGCAAAAATTTTAAAAAAGCCCCAAAATCCTAAAGATGTTTTTAATTCCTCAAATAAAAAACAAAGCTCATGAAATACAGCCACAATTTCCTGTTTTCAACTTAAAATTAAAAAAAAAAAGACACCCAGGCTTTATGCAAACAATAATGTAATATATAAATTTGAACGCAAGAGAGATGTTAATTAACTTCCAGAAAGATTAATTCTCTATTGCGGGATCCAAAACAGACACTGAGGAACCTGCTGCAACTCTGACACCAAGTTTATGCAGAAGGGAAGGAAAAGAGAAAAAAACCCACCCACTCCAACCCAAGCCACCATGCTGCAAACACCCACACTGAAGGGCAGCGTACAAAGAGGCAAATATACAGACTAGCAGGGTGATGGTTTTCATCCTTAAAGATGCCCTCCTTCACCTTGCCTCAGGTGGCTTTGGGAAAGGAGGGCAGTAGCGGCTCGGTGGAGAGCCAAGACCACTCAGGGCCACCCCAAAGTCCTTGGTGACACAGACAGGAGGTCTACTCCTGCTCCCCTTGCTTTGACAGCAAAACCCATGCAAGTCTCTCACTCCATGCAGCTGCCAAGGGCAGGTCTTACCGCCCACCCACCACAGGCAGCCCGGACTTCAGACTGACTCCTTATCTCCTTCCTCCCACAGCCTTGTGTGCCACTGGCCACCCAGTACCATCAAGTCCCAGGGACCCCGCTTTGGGGCAGAAGCAGAAGTGAGCCAAAGATCTGCACCAAGGAGAAACACTCCGTCTTCTCAACATGCAAGAGAATCCCTCAGTTGGGGTTTGTTTGGGGTTTTTTTTTGGGGGGGTGGGGGTTTTTATGACTTCTGGTAATTGAAACTATAAACAAAGAAGAGGTGGAAGGGTTCAAGTGTACCAAAGTCCAGCTGTAATCTACCAGCTGAGTCCTGTGCCGCCCCACAGGCCACAAAAGCGCTTCCCAAAGCAGGAAACCGCCAGCCACGGACTGCTATCAGAAACGGCCAAATCCTGAGGAAGCACGAGTCCACTCGGGCAAGTTGCCCACCCACATCTGCTAAGAGCCATGGACAAGTGCCACCCCACGACCCTGCCCAGCAGACCTCACCACCACCACTGAGCCACCCAAGGAGGGTTCACCAGGCTGGGAAATGTCCCACGTCAGCATTCAGACAAGAACAGCTGGGTGCAATATTGTTTCTAGGCCTGGTTTGGAAGAGATCCATTTTGACCCGGCAGCACAACACACCTGGCTGGAGCCATGCCCATGGCCCATCCACCCTCGCCGGGCGCTGCCAGCCCGGAGGGTCCTGCTGGTAGCCACAGCACTGAAGGGCATCGTCCCTCCATTCTCTTGGTGAGGCCACATGCAAACTTCAGTTTCTTCCAGGCAGTGTGCCCAGGTGGCCAAGAAGGCCAACAGCATCCTGGCCTGTATCAGCAATAGAATGGCCAGCAGCACTGGAGCAGTGACCGTCCCCTTATACCGGGCACTGGTGAGGCCTCACCTCGAGGGCTGTGTCCAGTTTTGGGCCCCTCACCACAAAAAAGACACTGAGGGGCCGGAGTGGGTCCAGAGAGGGCAACGGAGCTGGTGAGGGGTCTGGAGCACAAGTCTTGTGAGGAGAGGCTGAGGGAGCTGGGGGTGTTCAGCCTGGAGAAAAGGAGGCTGAGGGGAGACCTTCTGGCTCTCTCCAACTCCCTGAAAGGAGGGTGTAGCCAGGGGGGGTCAGTCTCTTCTCCCAAGGAACAGGCCATGGGACAAGAGGAAATGGCCTTAAGTTGCCCCAGGGGAGGTTCAGACTGGATATTGGAAAAATTTCTTCACATTTCTTCTTGGAACAGGCTGCCCAGGGAGTCACCATCCCTGGAGGTATTTAAAAGACGGGCAGACATGGTGCTGAAGGACATGGGACAGTGGTGGATTTGGCAGTGGTAATGGTTGGACTAGATGATCTTAAAGGTCCCTTCCAAGCAAAACGATTCTATGATTTCCCAGAGCTCAGAAATACAAAGTCTTTTTGGTCTGGCCATCTGGCTGCCTCAGGTCCCACTCCATGGATGGCTGGCTCCAAGCCAGCGTTTCAGGCCACCCTGGCCTGCCAAGGACCAACCTGAGGGCCTCCACTCCCCGAATCCTCCTGTATTCAAGTTGAGGGATACCCATGACCTTCCTGCAGGACCTGAGCCACCAGCCCAACCTGCAAGGGGAGGCAAGAACCCCAAAACACCTCTGACAGCATCACACCTTTCCTCACAACAAACTCACAGGCAGGTGAAGTCCTTCAGTAGGAGGTGTCCTACCAGGAAGGGCCCAGCCCCAAGACCAGCACTCAGCAGGTGGGGGACATCAGGTCCCTGCACAAAGCAACGGTTCTGCAACACCGGCACAGAGCCCAGGCATGGCGAGCATCATTCGTTTGTAGGATGTTTCCCACCAACTACAGAAATATTTCCTCCAACAGCTTTCAAAATCTTTAACGAGGAACTCAACTTCTTTTTTTTTCTTCTTCCCCCCCCCCGCCCCAGCTTTCCAATCCCCCATTTTCCATTTCTCCATCCAGTGACTAAACCAAACCAAACCAAACCTCCTCAAGCCCTCCAGAAATAGCCCCTAACCACCGCACTCTCCCCTTGCAGCTCCCTGCGTGGCCACATCCTGCCGCCCCTCGCAGGAACAGGGGCAGACAATTAGCCTTAATCCTCGTTAGTTCTGTACGTTTCCTTTAAATCCTGTTACCGCATTCCTCCGCGCACTGGAGCGCGGCTCAGCCCCGCCGGTGACGGTGACCCCGTGGTCCCTCCGGGCTCCTGACCCGACGGAGCTGCACTACTCCCATGGGCTGCAACGCTCCCGCACTAATCTATCTTCACTGATTAGTTCTTCATCAGAAAGGCAAGACGTGAACGAAGGGTGCAGATGAAAAGAGAAAGGGGGAAGGGAGAAAATGGGGAGGGGGGAGGAAATGAAAAAAAATAAAGATTTTCTTCAAGGAAACATTGCCCTTTGCTGCTTTAGGAGACAACTATGAACATTTTGTCCAAAGGAGGCGTTTGAAGTCTCTCTACTTTCATATTTCCAACATTTGAGTCACTCCAGAAAACCTCCGCCAAAGCAGACCGAGTTAGACTACTGCATTCATTTATTTTGGAAGTTTATCCAAGGCTTTGGTTAAAGATAAACAAACGCGCCTGGATGTGAGAGAACATCAGAGCCAGGCTGCTGGCGCGGCAGGGAGTCTCCCCCCGCTTTGGTAGCACTGAGGCAGGAGATGGCATCAGCATGACCCAAAACGTACCTACTCCTTCCTGGGCAGGCACAGCCCCAGCATCAAGAAGTTACTGCTTGTCCTGATGAGGCATTCTGGCCATACCAATATTACGTAAAGGATTCAGCTTTGAAATCTCAGGCACAATCAAGGCATTTAGACTCCACTCATTAATGGTCAAGAGTTAATAGGCTGGAGCTGCAATTCCTCTGGGGGGTGCTTTAGCCAAACCTGTAAAATAAATATATATTACAGCTGCTCTATTGATCTGGTACTGAAGGTAGGAAGCACCGTCCAGTCCAAACTGCCCTGAAAAACCAAAAATAAACCCAGACTTTAGCAGGTTTCCACCAATTCCCAAAGCCAGCGAGTGCATTGTTATTCCTAAACCCGTTTCCATCAGGGACATGGGGAAAAAGAGCCAATAGTAAATGTCTTGGCAGTTCCATGAAAACCCTCTGTACTCGTTAACGCACCCAAGGAAAATCCTCCACCAAAGAGAAGTTTTTCAGAGTGTCACTCTCTCAAGAGCAGCACCTGCATGTCAGGACTACAAATTAGGCTTCAGAGCCTGCCACCCTTCTTTCAATTTAAAGAAGTTTAAGGCAACACCAACACACCAAAACCTGAGGTTTTTCTTGTGAAAAGCCAGTCGGAGAACACATGGTAAACACATTGCCCAATTTGAGAGACACCCCAAAAGAGCAACGATGCGAACTTTCAGGACTTCAAATAAACAAATTTGAACTAATCAATCTGGAAAGTCTGTTTTCTATTTTGTGGCTTCGGGTTTGCTGTTTTATGTTTCTTTTTTTGTCTTCACTGTTTGTTTGCTTTCAATTACCCGGGCCCCTCCTTCCCCCAAACCTCTAAAAACTCCCTGTGCCGTGCCGGCGGCCAGTGAGACATCAGTCATGCAACTGCAAACGTGAGCTGGAGGATGCTCCTTTCTTCAAAAGCCGCTGGTTTTGCTCTCAAATAAACTTTTTTTTTTTGGTGTGTCCTCTCCACAGCAAGGCTCTGGCACTGGCAGCGTGGTATCCTCTGCCGCGTGGGCCATTTGCTCTTCCACAGGTCATCAGGAGGTGGCAAGCAGAGCTCACCAGATGTGGGTTTTATCACCTGAAGTGGAACTACCATTTTCTTTATGGGAACCCTGGCTTTTTAAGGCTTTATCAGATCACTGTGATTACAAAAAGCTTCCCTTAAACATGCTCAAGAGCTCCTATAAAACCTCTAGTTCAAGGTTTATTTGGTCTAGGTGGTTTTCAACTGGGAGGAATGACTTGCAGACACAAGTAATTTGTCCCATAAGCTTTGACTGACCACTCTTTTGGTGTGTTCAAACCGTGCCTGCCTTCTGAGCAAAATTCCATCAACTCACTGACCAAAAGATGTTCTTTTAAGAATATTTTAAAGAAAAAAAAAAAAAAAGAGAGAGAGAAAAAAAAGACCTTGCAGCAAAAAGGAAGTTTCAATTACTTTGTGAAATCAAGCAGAAAAATTAAGATCCAAGCAAACTTTATTAGCTCTGACAAGCAAATGCTGATGCCTTTGTTTCCAGTGTGCACAAAACTTACTAGGGGGAGGTGGTTTGGGGTTTGCTTTTTTTTTTTACTTAAGCCACAGAAATATGCATTTTTTTAATTTTTTTTTTTAAAAAAACCAACGTGCTTTCCTACAACCGGGGTTTGTAAAGATAATCAAACAAAGGGAGGCAGAGCTCTCACAAAGTAGCTGATTCTTCTCTAAGCATCCACCAACGTTTCCATGTGTCAGTAGCACTTCACAACCGCATTTATCCATGTAAAAACCCACATGAACAAGCCCTTCCCCTGCCTGCCGAGCTCGCCCAGCACAGACACCGTGCAGATAACAGGAGAATTTAGAACAGGTTAAGAGGCTCCAGAAAAAGATACAAAAAAGGACAGATTTCCAAAAGCATTTTGCATCCATGCTTTTTTCCCCCCAAAGCCCTTGTGGAGCATTTCATATTCGCTTTGTGGGCTGCTCCAGGGGCGACTGGAGGGGTCGGCGGAAGCACCCACATGGGCAGTGGTCTGAAGGCAGCAACGCAGTGGGCTGTGGTCCACCCCAGAAATTAATTTTTAGAGGGCTCACAAGCTAAGACAGTTTGAGAGAACTATGCTACCTGCTGCCCCGCTCAGCCCGATGCTGCTCCTGCCAAACCACCTCCTCTGCCAGAAACCCTCACTGGCTCCCAGTTCCCCACGGGCAGGCGGGCTGCAAGGTGGTGGAGCAGTCATTTCCCTGCCCCAAGACCAAAAAGCCTCCTTCGCTTGAAAAATAAAATTCAGTCCAAGAGCAGGTCTACAAGTTTTCCACAAGACATTTTCATAGCAGCACGGAGACCGTTTGGGCACTAACAGGAAGGCCCAGCACTCATGCCACTCCACACCTGCAGTTCCCAAGCGGTTCCCCCACTTCAGCTCAGTGCACAGTGAGCACCTCAGCCTGGACACAGGCAAAGTCCTTTCCACGGCAAGCCAGACCTACAGCCCATCCCACTTTTGGGCCCAGTATTTCAGCCAGGAACCTCCCAGTGCAGAGCAGCTCTCCAGAACAGGGGCCTGAAGCAGTCACTGCCATTGAACCCAGAGATGCTTCTCCAGAGCATCACAGCCACAACTCAGGTTTGAGGAGCCCACACTACATCTCGCTACAAACACTCACTAAAGCAGCAATGTGGGGGCACGCTGCGTTTTTCAGCCCTGCCTGCAAAAGAACGTGGAGGCTTTTCTTCCTTCATCGGTGACCGGAGAGATGCTGCCAGCCCTGCTCTCCAGCTCTTCTTGGGAAGGAAGGCTGGCAATGGATGGGATGGGAAGGAAGGATGGGAAAGAAGGACGGTGATACTGCTCTGCCCCACGTCCTCCCTCTGCTCATGCCTGTAGAAACAATTCCCCAATTTCAGCTGGACCAGAAAGAGGCACCAATTAGAGAGGTTTCAGAAAAAATTAGCTGGTGTCAATCTGACGCAAACCAGGGTTGGGGAAACAAGCCCAGAGGAAGGGCTCTGGGAGGGATGGTCAGCAGAACTCGATCTCATGGCAACTCTTCCACTGCAGCTGGAGGACCCAAACATGCAGGTGTGCTTCCTGGCTCCCCCGCTCCCAGGGGCTATTTGGGACATGCGATGGGCTCTCTGTGGCTATCAGGTTCTGCCTTGCCTGGCCATCAGAAGACAGGCTGCGTGGGAAATTAATGAGCAATCTGTGTCTGATATTGTGCTGGGGGCAGGGGGGGGGGGGGGGGAAAAACCCACAAAAACTCATATGCTGCTGCCCGCAGCAGGACAGCACCACGACTTGACACGACTTTCCAGCCTGAAGCATCCCACGGAGAAAGGCAAGTCAGTGGCACAACAGGAGCCAGGGGAAGCCCAGTGCCAGAAAATCCCAAGGTGTAACTTTCCCCAACACATTTGAAACGCCCCTGAAATTGGGCCTCCTTGCACAGCTCCGAGCCAGGGAAGGAAGAGGGGAAATGCTGGTGGAAATTCTCTCCCCAGCAAGCAGCACAGCCCTAGGTTTAGCCCCCCTAAAAAAAAAAAAAAAAAAAAAAAAAAAAAAAAAAAAAAAAAAAAAAAAAAAAGGGTACAGATCCCTTCCAAGCCATGGAGAAGGAGTAGGAACCAGCCACAGCTCTGCCTTAGCCTGGGCAGGGCATCTACCAGGAGATGCCACCATGGCAGAGCCCAGTGTCGGGGTTACCCAGGGGACACTTATTGGGAGCAGGGACTGAGATGGGAGTGCAGCCCCCCAGCACCAGCAGTGGGGGCTGAACCATCCCCTACACCTCCCACGTCTCAGCTTTATCTCCCCTCAGACAAACCACCTCAGAGCTAAGATGGCAGCGGAGTTGGTAAATAAGATTTTTACCTGAAAAAAATGCGGTTTTTAAGCCTTTTCGTGCTCTTTTACCTGAAAAAATGCGGTTTTTAAGCCTTTTCGTGCTACTCTCGCCAAGCGTTAACTTTTTTTCAACAGGCCAGGCATCTGCTGCTGAAGCCACCCAGCTCACACAAGCAGGGCACTGTGCTCAGCCAGCAAAACCCAACCTACCTCCAAAAACCCATCCCGCCGCTGGAACAGACTCCCAGTGTATTCCCCGGGCCTGGAACCAGCAGCCTGCCAGCATCTGTGGAAAAGGCGAGGCTGAGCGGTTTAACCTACTCTGGCAGAGGCGAGAAGGGGGGTGGGAGAGAGGGGAGAAAGGATTAAGATAAGGGTATCACGAAATTAAAAATTCCTCCTTCCCTCTCCCCTCCAGAACACTCGATCTGCCCCGTTTTCCACTGGCCTTATCTGCCAGCAGGTTCACGCAGACTCTCCTCCTCACGTTAGCATAGATAGATCTCAACATCGTTTCAACCATTTGCAAGGCAGCCTCTGCACCACCAAGCTTCTTGGAGTAAAAACCCTGCCAGGAGGGACAGCAGCTTCCCAGAGGAAGGAGGCAGCTATAGAGGACCAGCCCGTAGGAGGGCACAGGGGGCCACTTCAGACTCCTAGGATGAGACCATCTCTTTGGTTTCCCAATCCTCTTTCCAAACACCTTTCACCCTGCGGGCACGTGCCCTCTCGGCGCTGCTTTGCACTGGAGCATGGCACCTCTCCTTCCCTGCATCTGGGGCGGCTTTGCCCATCCCATACGTTGGATGCCCATGTGGACAACACAGGGCGACGTTTTCTTCGGTGTTTTGGAAAGAGCAAGTCTGGGAGACCTCAGCCCTGGGTATCACAGAAGTTCTCCATCCGCAGACCTGAATTTTGATCTCCTCTCGAGCGCAGCAGCTGGGCTTGTGCAAACAGCTTCGATGAGGTGGAAAAACAATGTGCCCGGCTGAAAGCACCCGATCCTACCAGGGAACACTGGCATCAAGGCTTATGCCGGCAAGCGTAGAAGGAGTTATTTTGTCTTTTTAAGCATGGCCCTGAGCAAGCCAGGGGGAGGAGCGAGTAAAAACAGGACCTTTGCCATCCCCCTCCCAGGCAGTACCACCCAAAATCCCCCGGCGGGAAGGTAAACAGCCCCCAGCACGCTGAGAGCCCCAGGGAAGGGACGTTTGATTAGAAGGACGGGGTGCATCTACCAGTCGTGTTAGTCTTTCCCAAGCAGGGAGAATGGGGGGGGGGCTCCCACCCTCTCAGCAGCCGCTGCTGTGCCACCCCGGCACCCTCCCTCAGCAAAAACACTCTATAAAGAAATCTGGGGCTAAAAAAAGCCTGGAGGAGAGGAGCAGTCCCCGCAGCAGAGGGGCATGGGGCGACACGCAGCGATGCTGGCAGGGCCGAGCAAAGGGCTGCCGTGGGTGGCATTCCCGTGGGGCCGGGTGACCCCAGCGGCCTGTCCTCCAGAGGCACCAGGGTCAAACAGGCCGAGAAGCACCCGCAGCAAAGCGGCAAGGGGCCACCCTGGGTCAAATCCACATGGCTGGGGCACAGCCAAAGGGACAAACACAGGGACAGGGCAAAAAGCACAGAGAGGAGAGAACCAGCAGCCAGCAGCTCTCCCACGAGAGCCCAAGTGCTGACCACAGCCAGGTTGCAGGCCCTTTGAGTGCAGCCAGCCATCAGTGTTTCTGCCCACCAGTCAAAACTTTCCTTATTTTAAGCTCTACTTCCTTTTTTTTTTTTTATAAAATAAAACAAAACTTTCCCATCCTTCATCACCAAAGGGAGAGGCGGGGATGGGAGAAGTGTAACCTGGACACACTGGGACAAAAGTCCAAGCTAACACTGAAGCCTTGAAGCTTCACCTGAGCCCCCAGGTAAGAAGAACGTTTTCTAAACTGCTGTGGGCTTAGGTACAGCCCCCCTCCTGCTCTCCTGCTATTTTCAAACAATGACATTTTTTTCCAAAACAAAGTGTTTTGCAACCACCCTTGAGCAATCCTTCCCTTTTCCAATAAAAAGTGAAATTCTCCTCATTCCCCGCCGGTCGAGACGCACAACCACAGGCACAACCACCAGTTCCAAATGCAGCCACCCCACAGACAGCCACGTCAGAGCCCTGTCCCCAGGCTCCCGCACGGGGCTGGCACCAGCCAGCTCCTGCTGCACCACGAGCTGCTCGCAGAAGGCTGGGGAAAACGTTAAATTTTAACTCGAAATTCTCCTACTGAACAGCTCAACTCATCTTCTGAACCTAGCTCCTGTAATTGAGGGATTTCACTTCAACTATTTAACTTCCAAGCGTGCTGCTTCTGCTATAACTTGTTTCCCCAAAAAGAAATTGCTTAATGTCTCAGAATATTAAAGCATATATATTACTGAAAAGCCATAGAGCCAAGGACGACCCATTTCTCGCCACAATATTAGTATTTCCAGGTCCTAACAAAGGCACTGGAAAAGTAGCTCTACATCAAAATGCAACTGAAGTCAATAAAGAGATTTGCTCTGAAAGAAATTAATATGAATCAAATCCCAAGGAAGTGGATTTCATGGCACAATCCTCCTATGTTAACTGCCCGGGAGTCTCCCAAACTGCCAGTCCAAAAGCAACACACAGTAAAATTTACATTCTATGGTTACTCAGACATGCATCTGGTGCAAAGGCCCGTGCTTTAAAATAAAAACCCATGGAAAACATTTCTGGAAGAGCTTTGCAGTTTAAAAACACCACCTAGGAAGTAAGTGGAACTGAGCAATTTAGTCCCAGAAGACACATCCCAGTGCACAACCCTGCATCCAGCTGGGAGAACACAAGGGGTTAAATCTCGCAGTGGGCTCATGCAGCAGGAGCATGAAGGGCCTATTTGAAAAGAAGAATCAGAAATAAGGAATTTTGCCAGTTTTTACCCCTGATAAATCCGCATTCCAGTCTGTCAGCTATCTTGTTATCCCCAGAGCTGCTGAAGTGTCTTTGGCTGTAACCATGCATGACTCCGGCTTTGAGTAATGGAAATAAAGTATGTGTGTTGCGACTGCAGCGTTCCTTTCCCAACCCCAGAAAAAGAAAGGCAGAGCCGGAGGAGATCCTAGAGCAGCTCAGGGATTTTGTACAGAGAAGCTGGAAAGCTGCTCACATCCCTGCATCGGCTGTCCATCCCACCAAACCTGCCTAGGGAAGGATGCCTAGAAGTTGTAAAGGAGATGCCAAGTTTTAGCTGCTTTCATTGTCTGCAATAACAAACAAACAAATGCTCTTCCAGATTCACAAGTCCAGTTTAGCTGGCGATTCGTACCCAGCAAACATTTGGAAGCAGTATTGTAAAATTAAACAAAGCTATCATTTACAGGAAACCCTGCCTCGAGTACAAATTATAGAGTTGTTAAGTTTATCTGGCAATGCCTTGCCCCTGAGTGCTATATAATTATTTCTAAATCTTTCAGGAAAGAATGCAAATATTTTAAAGCCGTAATTCATTGACAAGGAGGAAGTCTCCTTTAACCTTTTATGCATATTTTGATACCTAGAAATTAACCCCTACTTGCCACAACTATTTTTCAGTCCCCTATAAGCGCCGGCTGGCTGGCGAGCAGGATGCTCCCCGGTTTCAGCTATGCTGGCCAGGAGTGCCAGGCTCCCTGGCCATCCTCATCCTCGCCCGCTGGCAGGCTGTGTTTGCAAAGCGGGTTCGGAGCAGCAGTACCGTGCCAGCCCGGCTGCTCCCTGCCCCACAGCCTTCCCGGTAAGGGAGGTTTCAGGCTGCTGAAAAGGTTGGCTGTTCTCGCAGAGCTTACAGCAAAAGGTGGTATAAAGGAGTCTTTAATAAAGCCCGGAGCCGAGCTACACAGAGTTTTTGCTAGCTAGGCGTCTGGCACCAGCATCGCCACCTCCCTTTGGAAGGCTGGATTCAACAAGGCAGAAACATCCCTGAGCCTCCTCTACCCACCAAGCCACAGGTCTCCAACGAGCCCCAGTTAGGTCACATAAATTAGGGGAAGCCATACGGTACCACCTTCCCTAATCCAACCTCCCAATAAGGGTTCTGTTTTGCAAAGGAGAAGGGTAGTCAACTCATCCTCTGCTCGGGCCCTCCCTCCAGCAGCCAAGCCCTCAATCCCCCACTGGCAGCAAATCGTTTGGGGCATATTTCTGAAGAAATGGTCCCTTGCAGCCAAAGGGCAGAGGGTGTCCATCCCATCTGCAGAGCCACGCAGGCAGCCCCCCACCCTCCCAACAGCACCCACTGCCCCACAGGGTCTCATCCTGCTCTGGAGCATCGCTGCTCTGCAACCAGAACGCACCCGCTGGTGAGCTGAAAAGGGAAAAAGAAAAAAACAAAACCCAACAGCCAAGCAACCAAACAACACCCAACCTTACCTTCCCAAAAGGTAGCACCCACGCTATTGTGTTCTCCTCCCAGAGACATGATTTATTTAACAGGAGCTCAGCGTTACGGGGATGCTGCGGGAGGCAGACACCAGCAGCCTGTCGCAGAGCAGTGCCGCCGCTCACGGTTACTCAGACACGGGGAGGAAACAAGGACCACATCAAGGTTGGGCTGCAGCAGTCAATCCAGACCCGTGATGCACACCCACCGGCACGGATCAGCGCTGCTGGTACGGTGCATCTCGGAGGTGAAAGGACCTGGCTTCTTCCTCCTGCTGGAAGCCGGTCTGCAGGTTCCCTCGCTTGCAAATAGCTAAACCCGAGAGTTTCTAGTACGGAGATGAGCACTGCACTGAGAAATCACCCAAAATGCATTTAAACCCAACGCCGCTCAGAAGCCATGATGCTCCAAACCACTATGATGCTCCAAACCACCACCTGGGTCTTTCAGAAGCTGTCCCAGCAACACCAGCCCCCTGCAACCTCCCTTCCTCTGCAGGGAGGAGACGTGACCCTTCTCCCGTCCCGGGAGCTGGGGACAGGGGGCCAGGCCAGGCTCAGAGCCCCCGGCGCGAGCCCAACGCCGTGCCCAGGGAACAGGGAGGCAGGAGCACGTAAAACCCAACCAGCATTGACTGCACTAGAAGAAAGCAATCTCATTATGAGAGCTAATGAAAGCGAACCACAATTATTATGTAAACAGTGCTGAATCATTAGCAGACGCTATCAAAGCCATTTTTACCCCCACGGAGAAGAAAACCATACACTGCCCTGTCCTGGCAGTGCCACCGTTGCCTCGCCTCCCTGTGCCCCCCCAAAACTGCCGGACGCTGTGCTTTAGAAACCCAAAAGTTGGCAGGTGGGCAAAAATACAGTAATTCACTGCACTCTACTCTGAGCAAAGGTAAAGCCCCCCCAGGTGCCTATACGTACCTGGCAAGGGAACGATTCTTCATGAGGCTTATAATTGCGCTGGTTTCTTTGATCACATAAATGCCCTGCCATCCCATGGGAACAGGTCACGGGCAGCCAGGGAGGGAATTTTCCCCCCCTTATTGCTACCATGCAAAGTTTCTTCCTATCACTAATTTCTTTCTAAGAGCACCCACCGGAGCCGGATGAAGCTGCTTGCTCTTTAATCTTCCAGAGGGCAAAGTCACCTTTAAAACAAACAAATAAACAAACAAGCAAGTGAGCTCCCTTGGAAGGGGCCACTGCTGGCCAGCCAGGCTGTAGACACTCCAACAAGATCCTCGTGTTCACAGGAGAAGCAAAAAAAAAAAAAACAACCCACTGTATTTCAGCCCAGTAAAAATCCTGGCTCCGTCTTTATGTTCCAAGAATGCTGAATCAAAACAGGCTCTGCTCTTTAAAAAGAGGAGAGTACAAAGAAGTAAAAAGTTTGTATTAAAACCCATGTAATCTTTTTAAAACACCATTATTAGAACCTGTAGCACCAGCCAAGAGTGATTTATCACCCCCTGTCATCGCAGCCTGCAACACAGAGCTTTTTATACCAAACTGTCAATGCTACCAAGCTAAAGCCCCAGCTCATAATTTCTTAAAGCTGGCCCTGGGCTGGCAGCAAATCCCGTAAGCCCCGGGGATTTGGGGGTACGGGGCACGGCTGCCCCTCGGGCACCGGCTGCACGGAGCGGTGTCACCCAGCTCGGGCTCCACCAGGTGCCTCCACGGGAGGATGCTCTAAGTCAGCACAGGTAAACAATTCCCCAAGGGTCACTTCGGCTCCTCTCAAAAGGAAAAGTCAACGGGCCGTAAAGGCTCCAACTCCATTTTCCGAGGCGAGCAGGTCCCTTGGAGGGACATACCACCAGGTGCCCGGCTTTCGCAGGCCAAGCGGTCAGAGCTCTCCCAAAACCAGACACCCTGACATTTGGGGTTTTCCTGTGAAGTCGTTACTCTAACACACCCCAAATCACCAGTAATTTCTAGAATAGCCCTACAAACCACAAGAGGTTAAACCGACTGTGCATTATTTAGACTAACCTAAGTATGACCCCTGGAAAGGAACAGCTATTGGATGTTGTGGTTCTGTAGAAACTCAATTACCAAAGCCAATTTCCTATGAGCATTTTAAAAAAAGAAGAAAGAGGAAAAAAAAATAATAAAAAAAAAGGCAGCAACAATGCTGACAATGTGTAAGGGCCACATATTTTCACCTTCCAAAAGCTGCAGCCTAGCCTGTGTAAGAACAGTTCCTGTTCCCACAAAAATGTTGAAACATATTTTAAACATTTCATCATTGTTTGCCCCCATCTGAATTTGCTTAAAATCCAGACAATTCTCAACTTCTAAATTGGAAACATTAAGAGAAATACTCCTTTGAAATCCTTGGCTCAGGGCAGCCCCTCGCTGCTGCCCATGTACCTTCCTGCACCAAAACCAGCCCAGCGAGGAGTCCCTCACAGGGAACTCAAACACATCCCCATCCATCAGCCACCGACTGCAGAAACCACAGAAAATCTGAGTAGAAAGACTGGAAACAAACAGATTAGGGCTTTTTGTTTGTTTGTTTTGCTTAAAAGATGAACAAAAAAAGAAAAGTATTTCTAAGAGCGGCGTTCTTTTGCAGGGGAGGAGAAACCAGGCAATGCTTTACGCTGGGAAAGAGGGACTACAATCCTAATTTCACACTAAAATCAACATTGGCCAGCCCTTAAGGAAGGGTGGTCCCAGCGGTAGGTACCCCCCACACACACTTTTTCAGCACCGTCTCCATCCTTCCATGCACCGCACATTGCCAGTGGGGTGATGATGTTCTTCGGGACCACCAAACCCCACGGGGATAGGAGCCATGCTAGACCCCGAGGCACCTACTGGGAGGAAGCAGGACAGAGATGCCTGCACCAGCCAGAGCCCTTCGCAAACAAAAAAACCCACCCCAAGAAAACCAGCGTAACCTCATCGCCGTGGAGGCAAAGCCTGATGACAGCCCATGTGGCTGCTGCCAGCCTCACACAGGTAAAGCCTCCCACGCCTCCCCATCCTCTCCCCGCTGCCCAACACACTGCTGTTATCCAAGCATCTTTCCTGGGCCAGAAAGATGTAAACAAGAAGAAAATCCCCCTAAAACAAACACGGTGCTTCAGCCACAGCCTCCGCAGGGCCGCACGGGTAAAGAAAAAACACAGATGCCCTGAAACTTCTGCTAGAAAGGCTAAATAGTTTCATGAAAAACTAAGGAAAGTCTTTAAGAAACCAGGAAGCAGGTAAGACGGGCTACAACAAAGTCATTCTCTTTTAATTAAAATGCTTGGCAATTAGAAGAATAATACCAGCAGGAGCGTTCTTCCCGAGATGCACAAATGCCAGCGACCAGCAAACTGCCCCTCCCAGGACACTGGAGGGGCTTGCTATGGGGCATCTCGGAGCACACAAGGTAATTTAGGGAGCAAGGGGGAAATTTCAGAGTTTTCCTGGACCCTCGCATTGCTTAGCAATGGGAGAAGGAAGTTATCTTCATAATCTCAAAAGAAAGAGAAAGCAGGAGGAATGTGAGGAATGCAAGGAGGTTATTGCCCCGGAGACCGGCGCTGGCAGCCTGCTCTCAGCCCGGCCGCCGGGGAGGAGATGCACACCCTGACCTCTCTGGCTAACAAGAATTTCCTTGCCCCCCCCCCAAAAAAACCCCAACCAGGCAGAACAAAAGCAAGGAACCAGCCCGAGAGGGTTGCTCCTCTTCCAGGAGGCGGCAAAGGATTTGGAGCGGACGGGACAACTCTGATGCTCGATCCCATGGTTTGGGGAGGAGACCAGGAGGGAGAGAGGAAGGATTGAGCCCTTGCAACTCAACACACACATGCACATCCTCAAAAGTCCCGTGGTGAGCACTCCTCTGCTCATTGGGGGAATGGCTACAGGTTGGGGGGATGGGAGGTGAGAACCACACATCCAACACCTCTCAGGAAGCGCGGGCAGCCCTTCTCCATCCACGCAGGCTCCGGGGTTGACAACCCATAGTACATAACCAAGACGGTGGGGTCTGCACGAGCCACCAGCCACAGAGCAGGCTAAGACCATAGACATCACCACCCCGACTAACCTGAGACCCTTCCAGCCTCCTGATGGAGGTCCCAGCCCTGCTGGGCAGATGCCACCAAACCAGGAGATGCTTGTGTGGAACCTTCTCCCATCTGAGCCACCTCACACCTGCTCACGCTTCAGCCCAAATTTCCTTGGTCCCACAGGTATATCCATGACAAATGCCATAGCGGAGGGGAGAGGTTGAGACCCAGGCAAGGCCAGCGCCTCGCCACCACCCCGGCCTCGCTCTGCTGCCATTTCAGCAAGAATAAAAAGTCTGTTGACATACGAAAGCCACAGAAAATCTCCCTGAAACTACAAAACAGTACTGAAAACATTGTGCAGCTCAGGCCTCCTGCACAATGTACACACTTCTATTCAGCCTCTTAAAAAACAGCTACATGTCTAAGGAAACATCTGATAATTAAGGCAATTTTAACAATAGATAATAATTTGACTATGAATTGTACGGAATGTAATGACTGCTTATTCTGGCAGAAAAAACAGAACTTTCTATGAAGTGTGTGCCAAGGAAAACGATACTCCCACTCAGCCCGGACCACTGCGAGCAGTTGCTGCGAACCACATGCTTGGCGCTGCCGGCTGCTGCCGCCCAGCCGGACCCGCGCCGGGACAGGAGACAGCAGAGTCCCGGGCGAGTGGCC
Source organism: Calidris pugnax (assembly GCF_001431845.1). Taxonomy (NCBI): domain Eukaryota; kingdom Metazoa; phylum Chordata; class Aves; order Charadriiformes; family Scolopacidae; genus Calidris; species Calidris pugnax. The sequence continues at coordinate 1,369,729 of NW_015094505.1, forward strand.
ACCAGAGCCCCGAGTCGGCCAGGGCCACCGCCGGTTCTCCCCAACGCTCGCCAAGCCACACGGCCACCAGCACTGGCCGCCGGGAGGCTCGCCGGTGGCCTGCGGGCAACTTGTGCGCTGCCAGCTCCCCCCTCCTGCTGTTTCCAGTTGCTAAATGACATTAGGAGGAGCTAAAAATACTTCAAGCGATTCTCTCATTTACTTTCCCGTGCCAGCACTTGTGTTCGCCGCAGGGACGTTCTCCGACGGTCACTTCCCCACCCAGGGGTGGTCAGGCAATCGCTCCATCCATGTGTGCTGGGCAGGAGAAACCACCCTGCCCACCAAGGACTGCTGCCTTCCCTGGCCAGGAGGCATCACCAACAGCTACAGCCAGGTAGCTCCACACCTTCACACGGGTGGCAAGGAGGACAAGGTACCGTCCGGGTACTTCTCATATCCCGAGGAGCCCAGGAGCCATCCCATGCGACCCGACGGCAACAGGCGCAGCAGCGCCAGGCGGGACGAGCAACAGAGTCCTGGACGAGATCCAGAAACCGTTTCTCGGTCGGAAGAGGCCACATGGAAGAGAAGCACGTGAAAAAGAAAAGCGTTTGCTGAACTTTGTACGTAAAGCAGCAGCAGCAGCGCCCAGAGAGCAGCCTTCCCAACAGAGCAGGGCAGCACACCTGGGTGACACACCGGCACCCACATGCGGGGACATCAGGCCACCCCTGCCAAAGTGACTTTGGGCAAAATCCAACGAGTCCAAAAACCAACGGCCAAACGACTTCCTCTGTCACCATGAAAGAACTCCCCTCCATTGCTCCTCACAAACAAACACCACTATGCCGGTAATTCCGTTTAAACAGAGATTACACCGAGCATCTTTACGAAGGGGGAGTGCAGCTGGCACCCAGCTCCCCGCAAAGGAAGGCTCCAGGCTCGCTCCATGCTCCCCAACAGCCCATCTGCCACCCCAGCCTGTCCCCGGGCCACCACACAACCAGGGGAGCAGCGCTGGCGAGGGAAGGCGTTATTACGCTGCTGCTGGAGACTCACAGGTTAACTGATATTTCCACCAACAGGCAAGGCTGGGTGAGTGTTTTTCCCTTTTCAGTCCAGGAAAAGAAACATCTATTTCTTCCACTTTGCAGGAAAAGGGAAAGGAATTTCCATCTGTTTAGCACCTAGGGCAAGGAGGAGCCTCTTGAAAGAAACTTTGAGGGTTTTTTTTGTTTTGTTTTTAAATCACAGCCACCTACTGTGGATCTCCGGATGCCACCAACACCAGCTCGCTTCGCGTTTCGTCCCGCAGCCGCTCCAGACCAAGCGGCCCCCGCAGATGGTCACCCCCAGGGACTTGTCACCCAGAGACAAGTGGGTTCAATTCGGAACGACACTTTCCGGGTAACGTTTGAACAAAGCAAACAGCCACAGGCCACAGGACCCAGACCTTCCTGAGGCGTGCCCTTCCCTCAGGAAACCTTCGAAGCCACCTTAAAACCAGCTTCGGGCTGGTGCTCTGCCCACATCACCTACTACCTATATGTTATCAAAAGTCAAAGTTTCACAACGGAACCGTCTACATCAGCTCTACACAAATGCTGAACCCTCCAGCAAGAGCAGCAAGACCTCATCTCACCATTGCCACGCGCTTCACAACATGCATGTCACAGGGCTATAGGTGCAGGAGCTACTGAAGATCACCTGGATACACGGCAGTATCAAAGGGTACAGAAAATTAGGAAGTTATGAAATGCTTCCATGCAGATCTCTAGCAGTAGTCTGTATTTATACCTCAAACACCAAGTTATACACATTATACATCTCTTACCAAGCAAGCAATGAGTTGACCAGCTGTCCACTTCTCATGTACTTCAGCAAGATACAACCTGCCATTTATGCATATTCTAATTACATCCTAAACCTGGTCTAAACAAATACTAAATCAAACTCCTAGGTAATTATGGACAAGCAATAGCCATTTAACGTGACTGAAACAGCAACGATACAGATATAAATGTTGCTGGAATGGGACATTTCTTGAGAGAAAAAGAAGTTGCAGGCACCCAGGAGAAGATAAACATGAAGAAGTCCACGTGAGAAGCTGCTGAGCCCCGAATGACTGCTGTGCCCACCCGGTGAGGCTGCATCCTGCTGGCCCCCGGGCCGCCTGGCGCAGGGACACGTCTCTCCACGCTGCCCGGCTGCTTCGCTTTGACAACTCGAGGCCAGTGTTTTGTAGGACCAGTAATCCCTGCTTGGACAGTAAAGAAGTCACTGCACTTACAGAAACTAACTTGCCAGAGCTTTTAGGACACCTTTTTGGGAAGGTGGTTAGGAAGCTTCTGCCTGTGTGCTGCGATCTAAGGAGAATGGGAGAATAAAGCCCAACCCACCAAGCCAGCACAAAAATTTATCAAAGAACTCAATAGACTTGGGGCTTGAGCTCACGCCAGTAACAACGGTGTTTCTTAACATTACCCCATCAGCATCACAGCCCCTCAAACCCTCTCCAACCCGTTCTCTGCCACACTTTGGCGAGCAGAGAGGTGTCACCACGCGGAAATCACCAGTTTCCACCAACCCTCCCAAAGGGATACCCGTCCAAACACACCGGGCTTTCCCACGGGCGTTTATCTCCTACCGGCCGATTAGCCGGGCTCCGGGCACCCGCCTCCCCCCCTCCCCTGCCCACCTGAAGGAAAACACGCCGCTATCAACTGAAACACCAACTGGAATCAAAGGTTTGGCAAGTGACTCATTTTTCGCGACGCCATCCGCCCGGCAGACCTTTCGCCCCGGTGTCAGACGTTATCGGGGCGGCGTTTCCCCCCCAGCTCCCAGCCACACAGCTCCCCGGGGCTGACCCCGCAAAGGCAACGGCAGGTAAAGCTCAGAAAGCTAAAAACCCGCCGCGGGGAGAGCAGCGCCACCCGCCAGCACCAGCGGAGCAGCAAGGGATGGGACCCCCAGCCTCCCAACGCATCGCACGCCGAAACCACACGAGTTTGCGGGGAGAACGCGAGGCTGCGCAGGGGCACCCCACTCGAGGCCGAATGTGAGGTTTGCCACATTTTCAAGCTGCACACAACACGCTTCCTTTAAAGACTCCCACCGTCCTCTCCCCAGCATCCCGGCGAGCGGGACGACATCCAAACCCTACCTCTGCCAGGCCTGTCGCTCCCCACGTGGGGCCGGACGCAGGCCCCCCGCACCCCTGGAACGGCGACACGGCCCAGCCGAGAGCGTCGGCCTGGCACTGCAGAAAGCCCTGCTTTTGTCACACCATCTCACCTCGCTCATCACACTGCTCTGACCCCCGGTTTCAAGAGCACAGGGTCAAACCGGTCTCCTTTGACCCACTCCCAGCACCCTTCAAAGCTCACCAAAGTCATCTTAAACAACAGCATATAAAATAAGGACTAGGTCCAACCTTCCCAAAAACGGACAGATGAGGAAGCCTGCTCACGTCCCGATCCGACACCGACGAGGGCAGGACTCAAATCAAACCCGAGCCTATTTATTAGAGACCGTTTTACGAAGCCGGGAGGGCGCAGGGGAGAGAGTATTTAAACTGCAACCAGTCAGACGTTTCTCATTAAAATATTTCTTGGAGAAGCAAACGGGCCCGCAATTTTATTCAAACAGATGTAGGCTAAACGCATATCATTAGCCTGACAATATAAAAGCGCAACCGACTGAAATCATTTTAGTTTCGTCAGTGAAAAGGATAATGTATGCATATCTGGAGGGCACACCAATGGTAAAGATTACCCTGGGCTTCTATCCTGGCCGTCTAAAGGTATTTACTTGGGGTCTGTCTGTGTTGTGACAGTGTCCTAGACCGAAATGAATGCCTCTAACACTCCACATTTTTGAGCCATTCAGTCATGCATTTTTGTTATTGTTGAAAGTAGTGCGAAATTGCAGTGCAGGAGCTGGAGTCCTTGGTGGTCTCCGAGGATTCCAGCTAAAAAGGCACTTCCTTTGTTCCGCGGAGAATGCGGTCCAGTAGGTCATTCAGAAAGGGAAATAAAAGCAGCGGCCCTGGGAGGGAGATGAAGGATGAAACAAAAAGAATAAAATGTTTTGGGTGTGAGCACATTAGCTACCATTTCCTACCACTGCCGGCTGCCAGCACTCCTGTCCCCTGGATGCGCCAGTACCTCGGGACGAAGGTGGAGGGAAGAAAAGGGGAATAAAACCAGAATAAATAAATAAATAAATAAATAAAAAGAAGAGAAAAAGGAAGCGTTTCCCCGTCCGTGCCCCGGCCAGCAGCACCCGCGGCGGGACGGGGCGGCCGCCGGCGGGGAGCGGAGCCGGCAACAGGCAGGGTCCCGCCCGCCGT
>NW_015094505.1:1375036-1390366 GCF_001431845.1 Calidris pugnax
CCTGCCCGGCCCCGCTCTGCCCCGCCGCCCCCAGCCCCCCTCTGCCCGCCCGGAGCCGGGGCTGAGCATCCCCCGGCCGCGGGGGAAGGAGGAATTCCCCGGCAGGGGATGGAAGGGGCCGGGGGGGCTGTTCCTGCCTCGCTGGAGGGGTGGGTGGTTCAGCTCCGCTCCAGGTTTAGTGGCCGAAATGATGAATTTTGACATCACTGTGACAGATTTCAAATGTGTGCATGAAAGACTCGTCAAAATCGACTGCTTTTTTTTTTTATGGATCCTCTTTTTCGAAGCGTTTGGCAGGACAGAGAGTCCTCAGGAGCACAGATACCAAAGTGCTCTGGCCACTTTTCCTCCTTTGGACCCCGGCCCTGCACACAGACACGTGCCTAGATGTTGACAAGCCCAACTGAACCCTTGAACCAGAGGTTTAAGCCCAACAGTTGCTTCTGTTTGCTGAAAATCACGGAAATAGTGCTGCAAGAATGACAGGCACTGTCATAATTTCATGAAGCTACACCGTCATTTAAAGGGTCTGCTTACAGGAGAGCTTTCACACCGTTTGGCACAGGGTGGTCTCGGTGTCCCTGTGCCCTGGATGCAGATGCTCTGCAGGCAGCTCTGTCCTGCTGCATGTGTCTGGAGCACAAGTCTTATGAGGAGAGGCTGAGGGAGCTGGGGGTGTTCAGCCTGGAGAAGAGGAGGCTGAAGGGAGACCTTCTCGCTCTCTCCAACTCCCTGAAAGGAGGGTGTAGCCAGGGGGGGTCGGTCTCTTTTCTCAAGTCACAGGCGACAGGACAAGAGGAAATGGCCTCAAGTTGTGCCAGGGGAGGTTCAGGCTGGATATTAGTTTTTCACTGAAAGGGTTATCAGACACTGGACTGGGCTGCCCAGGGAGGTGGTTGAGGCACCATCCCTGGAGGTGTTCAAAAGACGGGTTGATGTAGTGCAGGGAGGTATGGTTTAGTGATGGTGATGTTTCTTGTTTGTTGTGTGGGTGTTTATTTTTGTCAGTTAGGTTGACGGTTGGACAAGATGATCTTTAAGGTCCCTTCCAACCTAGAAGATTCTGTGATTCTGTGATTCTGTGATTCTGTGTCTGCACCCCATGCTGTAGTTTGCCCCATGACAGAGTAATGGCATCATTTAAACAAGATTAAAAAAAAAAAAAAAAGAAACAGGCAGCCGTTTACATTTCAATCTACTCCTTTATTCATTTCTCCCATTGCCACCCTGGGGAAGGACAGACTGAGGCAACAGCAGAGGAGGTTGGCAGCTTCACCCCCTTGCTCTCAGGCCTCCATTGGCAGGGGGCAGAGACCCTCTGTTCACTGCCCTGGCCAGAGCACACCGGCAGCAGAGCAGGGCCACGCTGCCCCGCCAGCGCTGCTCCTCAGAAAAAGATGCTCCTTCAGCTCGGACCTTCCCAGCGGCGACGCTGGCAGCTCACCGCAGCCTTGGGGCAGCGCGGGCTGCTGCAGTCCAGGAATCACACCAAAAGCAATGGAAAACCCTCATACTGAAGCCCGGCCTGGGCCACCTGCGACGGAGACACCCCTGCTGCGGCCGGGCTGTCTCTGCAGCAGGGATGCAGGGAGCATCCCCTGCCTGCACCATGGGAAATGGGCTACACCATCCCCGGGGGCAAAGCTGGAATTTGCTTTATCATGGTTTAAAAAGACTCCAGGGGCAAATCCAGCCATCCTGCTGGAAAGGGGTGTAGGGGTCTCAGCCACCCCGCCATCCGCCGGGGCCACTCACGCCGAGCTGGTGAGACAAGCCAGGCCAGAAGTTCTCATGAAGTTATAAAGTGTCCTCAGAGAGAATAATCCTCTAGGATCTGGCCCTGCAATGTACGACTGAGTTCTGGTTTTCAAAGCACTACCTCACCCTCCCAGCCTTTATTTGAAGAGACAATGTGAATTTTAAAGAGAACTCAGCAGGGAGCACTGCATTTTTTATTCCAAAGTGAGAGAGAAAACGAGAGTGAGAAAGTCTGTGGGGTTAGAGACAGCTTGCCATTTGTTGTTTCTCATAATCCCATACCTCGGAAGGATTTAAGAAACCTCCTGAAAAACACGGAGGGTTTTGTCGAATACTTGATCAAGTAGTTAAATCAAAGGCTGCAGCAAAACAATGGGACTGCCTGAAATTTTTCATGAAAACTCTTTTTCTTCTTTTTTTTTTTAAGGAATGGGAAAGTAGACTCTCTCAAAAAAGATTTTTTTTCTCTGAGTTTTTCCCCTTCTCTAGCATTTTCTTATATCTGGCAGAACCTCCCCAGCCCCCTCACCCCAAACCGCTTGGGCGATTGCCCTTCCCCACTTCTCTCCCTTTCCCAGGAGAAAAAGAGGGAGCAAAGCAGAGGGGGAAACTTGCAGTTTAGTTTTCAAAAGATGTCAAAGCTCTTTTTCAGGGCAAAAACTTCTGACTTCCCACCTCCCCCAAAACTCTCCTCTCTCCCAATAGTTATTTCTGCCCCCAGACTCAGTGTTTCTTTTCCAGCCCTAGAAGATACCTTGTGCTGTGCCTTGCCTGGCACAGGATGCTGGGGTTAGTGTCCCCATCTCCCCTACCTGTGACAGAGAGCCACGCCTGTGCTACCTGCAGGACTTTTGGACCTGTTTTGGCTCTGCCTGCTCTCAAAGCCAGCTACAAACCTCCTCTGATATTTGGAGGGATCCCCACCGGCGCAGGCAGCCCTGGGCACAGACCTGCAGGAGACAAGGACAAGGTGACATCTCCCACATCGCGTCTACCCTGAGCCTCTTCCAGCACATGCCACGGGCCGTGCACAATTTGGCATTTCAAATGTCCCTCATCTCGTTCAGTGGAAAAATTGCAGCCCTGCCAGCTTCTCGGCGAGAAGGAAGGGTAGAGAAGGAGAAACCAGAGGAGCCCCGGCTCCTCCGCAGTTTCTCTTCCCCCAGTGTGCTGCCTCTCCTCTCCAGCACAGACCTCCTGCCACGCCGACCCTGCCCAAGCCTTCCTCCACACTCCAAAGTTATGTGGGCTTAATTAAAACCACTTTGAATCCGCTCTATAGAGGAACTGGCACAACCCCTTCATGGGGGTGCGGTTAAATCAGCATGAATCTTCCTGCTATCGGCCGCATCCATGCTGGCCATACACTGCCTTACGCTGGAGACCAACACGAGTAATTCCCACCTGCCTGGGATCCGCGGGGTCCATTTTAGCTCCAGGTTGGTGGGAGGGGGGCAGCCCTCCAGCACCGACACCTCTTGGCAGCGGAGAGGAACCCCAAGCCCAGCGGCGGCACCGATTACATCCCCAAATCCCACCAGGGTCCTACAAGGGCTTAAGCTTCGTCTGGTCCTGACCAGAGGCTCACCACAGCCCAGCAGCATTTCCAGTCATCTGTCAGGGGGTTTACTGGGGGGGCAACTGTACTCGGATAAAGATTTCAGCTGGAGCCCTTTAGGAAAACCTGGCTGCACGCGGTCCTTGGGCTGGCTATCATTAAGGGTGATTAAATCCTACACTCCGGTGGGAAAGCCTGGGCCACAAGGAGGTTAGAAAGTGTTGAAAGGGAACCGGACAGGCGTGTCTTCCCAGCCCCAGCTCAGCAGCAGGAGACGGCTCATTGTAAACCCCAACCAGGCGCACTCGCTCTCCTGCGGCCGAGCAGCCGGGCCAGGAGGAGGAAGGCTCAAGTGGAAACAGTCCCCTTTGATAAAACCCCAAATACCACAAATTCGGGGCGGTGTTTAATCCAGGGCATCCTTCATGAGGATGGGGGGTGGAATCCGCTCGTTGCAAAATAAAGCTCTGAATCTGGGTTTCGAATGTCAATGGCCTGATATTTTAGGGGAAGCAGATCCGGTGTTTCGGCATGAGCCAATGTCTCCATTTATTTTTACCGCTTATTTTTATCCTAGGGCTCCTTTACCCCGTCCAGCGAGCAGAAACCTTCTGCTCTGCTCTGGGGTAAGGGATGGGTGAGCTCCTTGTTGCCTTCTGCCAGGGGGGGTGGGCTGATGCCAGGCTTTGCTGTGGCAGGGGGTGAGGTGTTGTGAGCACATCCCTAGGCAATGCAAACTGAGGGAAAGATGCTAAGAGAGCAGGGGGGAACCGGGCTAATGGTGGGGGAACAGGCTGGGTGTGCAAGGAAGCTGCTGCGAGGCTTTCACTCAGCCTCCTGTGTCCTAACCGGCTCCCAGCACACAGGGCTGGCTCTGTGGAGCTCAAGACCATCTCCATTTTAGGGAATGCAAGAGCTTGTCTCTCCCCCAGCAGGACGAGAAGTCATCCCAGCTCTGTCCCTGGACACCACAGGGAGGAGATTTGGGAACACACAGCTTTGAAGGGCACAGGAATGCACTCACTTTCGCAGCTTTTCATGCCCAGCTCTCCCAAAAATGACTGTGTGGCAGATGGCTGTGACGTGTAGCACACTCACACCCAGCGGATAAAAATATTCCCCAACAGATTCCCGGCAAGCAAACGTCAGTCGCCGTCGCTGGCCACAGCTTCCTCCCCTCCCTCTGCGGGGGGCACAAAGAGGGTCCCGGGGCTGCGTCCCCCCCGTGGCCACCATGTGGGTCTCCGAACTAGTGATGGCAGCTGGGCTGGCATCCCGGATCCGTGCCGGCTCACCTGCATCCCTTCCTGCAGCCCAGCATCCCTGGGGACAAGTCCCCATCCTCCCTGCCATGGGTGGCCCTATGTCCCGTGCCTGCCCCGGCTGCCTGGCACGTCTGGCTGCCACCAAGGAGGCTGGGGGGCAGGATGGGACCCCGTGCCTGCCTCACAAAGGCCTTTTCCAGCATGAATTACAGCCGTGATGTTTAATTCTCCATCCACACCCCACATAATCTTCTTGTAGATGTGAGGGGGGGTGGGAGTGCAGGGAGCGGGGTGGCTGGAGGGGGAGCCACAGTTGGAGGGCAGGGGAGAGGATGAACAGAGTAATTTGGGGATGACAGAGGAAACAAGCCCACAAGCCATTCTTGCATTTCCAAGCGGCAATCCCTTGCTCAGTGTGTCCCCCCCGCCAGGTGCTCTGGGCTGTATTTACAGCAGGCATCACTGTCTGGGCTGCTTTTCTGGGGGGTTTTCCCCTTTCAAGGGTTGTTTTGTGGGTGCTGCGAGTGGTGGCACGGCCAGCCCAGGCACTCCAGCCTGCCTGCTCGGGTGAGTCTCACCCTTTAAACGTACGGTCTCCCAGTCCACAGCTAAGCACATCACCCAACTGGGGGGTTCACAAAACCCCGGAGCTGCCGAGATTAAGACTGGAAAAAGCTTCAGATACCTGATGCCTCCCTCTCTGGCCCAGCAGGACCGACCTCGAGCTGTCCCCTCCCTCTCTGTTCTCAAAAATCCCTCCCTGATGGAGGCTGCACAGCCCATCCCAGCTACCAACTCGGGATCTTATTGCACAAAAGCATTTCTTAATGGCAAACCTAAACCCCCCTGGCCACGATTCAAGCCCGTGATTTATTTTCTCCTATCTCCTGTACATGGAGAAAACATCCCCCTGCTCTGGCAGAGCCCAGAGCTCTCGGCACGTGTGGCCAGCCCAGCGGGGCAGGACATGGCCCTGGTTGCTATCGGTGGCCCTGCCAACCATGTGGCCTCGGTCCCTGCAGACCTGAGGAACAACCTCCAAATGCTGTCTGGAGCAGCAGGATATAATCTCCTGCTGTGGAAAGGAGAGAGGAGGAAGGGGAGAGACATGTTCTGAGCAGCAGATAACCCAGCCAGTTGGTGCTGCTTATGAATGAGTAATATCTGGGTATTACCTGAGCTCCCTCACGCCAGGGGAAGACGCTGCAGTTTTCAGCAAGATGGTCCCAGTGCCTGTCCCCTCCAACATCGGGCATCACCGTTGATGGCACTTGCTCCCTCCAGGTGGGAGGTTGGTTTCCACCTCTGGTGCTGTGCTGCAGGCCAAGCCATGCTCCTGCAGGGACGGAGCCGCACCAGGATGGTCAGCAGAAAGGGCAAAGGTGGGTTCTGCAGACCCAGAAAGGTGAGTGTGAGCTCCAGAGACCCTAATTTACCACACCAGCATTTCATTTAGGGCCTCTCATTCCCTTCAAAGCGCTTCCACTCGGGCACCGGTCCAGCAAGTGCTGCATTTGTAGACATCTGCCTCGCTACAGCAGGGACACATGTCAGCACCTTTGAGGATTTTGTTGGTGGAGGAGAGCAGAAGTGGCTGACTCCTTTAACATCACCTGGGACTCAGGAGGCAAAATGGGTCAGCAAGAGAGCAGGGGGAGCATGGGCTCCGAGCGGGACTTGTCCCAGTCCTGCTCTGTACAGGGCTTCAGTATCAATAAAATAGTGATAACTGAAAAAAAAAAAAGATAAAATAATGATTTTTATTTTACCCCCAGGCACTGCATTTGCAATAGCCTTTCTATTTAAAGGCTATCTGAAAAGAATTTGTTAACACAGGGTGGAAAGTGTGTGTGTGCTTACACGGGTGGCAGGAAATAAAACCTGCTTAAAATCACCAGTGCTGGGGGCATCAGCAGCGCAGACACCGCTCGCCCTCCAGCTCAGCAGCTCGGCAGCGCTGCTGGACAAGCTGCTGCAGCTCCTCATCCCTGGCAGTGCCATGATGTTCACTCATGATACCAAACTTGGAGGGGTGGCTGACACTCCAGAGGGCTGTGCCACCATCCAGTGTCACCTGGACGGGCTGGAGAGCTGGGCAGAGAAGAACCTCATGAGGTTCAACAAGGGCAAGTGTAGGGTCCTGTACCTGGGGAGGAAGAACCCCAGGCACCAGTACAGGTTGGGGGTGGACCTTCTGGGAACCACTACTGAGGAGAAAGATCTGGAAGTCCTGGTAGATAGCACACTTTCCATGTGCCACCAATGTGCCCTTGTGGTCAAGAGGCCAATGGGATCCTGGGCCGTGGAGGGAAGAGCGTGGCCAGGAGGTGGAGGGAGGTCATTCTCCCCCTCTGCTCTGCACTGGGGAGGCCACAACTGGAATCCTGTGTCCAGTGCTGGGCTCCCCAGTTCAAGAGGGACAGGGAACTGCTGGAGAGAGTCCAGCGTAGGGCAACTCAGATGATGAAGGGATTGGAGCATCTCCCTTATGAGGAAAGGCTCAAGGAGCTGGGACTCTTTAGCCTGGACAAGCGAAGACTGAGGGGAGACCTTATTTATGTTTATAAGTATCTAAAGGGTGAGTTGAAGGATGTTGGAGCTGGACTCTTTCCAGTGGTTCCCAGGGACAGGACGAGGGGCAATGGGCACAAGCTGGACCATGGGAAGTTCCACTGGGATGTGAGGAAGAACTTGTTTGGGGTGAGGGTGGCAGAGCCCTGGCAGAGGCTGCCCAGGGAGGGTGTGGAGTCCCCTTCTCTGGAGACCTTCAAGCCCCACCTGGATGCTCCTGAGTGATGTGCTCTGGGCAGCCCTGCTTTGGCAGGGGAGTTGGACTGGATGATCTCTAGAGGTCCCTTCCAACCCTGACAATTCCCTGATTCCATGAAAAAAGAAACCTGTGAAGGAGCACTCCAGGAGAACAGGGCACAAGGTGAGGTGCCTGCTCAAGTCCCGCTGCTGGAGGAGCACTCCCCAGACCTTGGTGCAATGCCCTTCAGAGGGTGCGATGCGGGGCTGGTTGGGTGCAGCCCTCCCCGCTGTCCCAGCCCTGCTGGGAGGCTGCAGGGCACCGTCCGTCCCGCAGCACGGATGCGCTGTGGGGCTGAGCACCACTCCCCCAGGAGGAGCAGGGGCAGCTTTTGCCCGTGTCCCCCCAAACAGCAGACTCTTTGCGCTTCCCTCCGTCCCACCTGCCTGTTACGGTTTGAGGAACCCACCATAATTTATTGTCATTTAGACAATTATTCTCTCACCCAATGACCCCTCCTCACCCGGTAAGGGGAATAGGGAAACACAAGGAAACCCAAAGGTCGGAATATAAATGGATTTAATAGAATAAGACTAAATAATTAACACTAGTAGCACTAAAGAACTAATAGTGATCTTGATATCAATATAAAACCCACCAGGCCTGTCCCAGCCCATCCCATCACAGGACGCCGTGCCCTCCCCGCAGGGACAGCCCATGGGGGACCCTGTGAGCGCCGCGGCTCTCGGGGGAAGGGAAGGGCTCAGGGCTCTGAGTTCCCTGGATCCCAGCCATCGAGGGGGAGAGAGAAATCCTCAGCAAACTTTCTATTTTATATTGAATATGATGTTGACAGTATGAAATAACCCCGTTGGCAGCTTGGGTCAAGTGCCCGGGTCTCGCTCCTCCTCATCCTCACACCTGGGGAGCTCAGAAACACCAAGACCTTGAAACTGCACCCCAGAGCTGGCTGTAAAGTAAGTATTTTCCCAAATTCAGACACTAGAGTCTTCTAAAAGTTCAGTTTTCCCAGGCATTAGAAGAGACCTTACTGCAAAGTAAAATTACTGAAATTAGTCCCGTTCCACTCAAAGCAGGGCGCTGCCCGACAGGGCAGGGGCAGGACGCGGGCTGCCAGCCGCTCATGGTTATATCCGTGCTGCTTGCAATCCCTTTTTTTTTTTTTTAATCTTCTTTTTCATTCCCCTCCCCTCTCGCCCCTCACCCCCCGTGGTTTAAAGTTTTCAAATGAAAATATGCGAGTTGTGACTTGTGGGTAGCGAGCAGGGGCTTGCGAGGAAAGCCGGGAGGGAGGAGAGAGGAAAAGAAAGAGCGATCTGCTCCAAGTGCCAGCAATTGTTTTTATCCTTTCCAGATGAAGGAAAAAGATCATGTTATTTGTTCGGCGTAAAGTTCCAGATTTTCAGGAATGAAATCTGAGAGCAACATGTCAACAGTCTGTCTGGAGAGCCGGGGTGGATGGCGGCCTTTGTGCTCCCAAACACCAGCGGGGCCGGTACGCTCGGCTGCGAAAAAAAAAGGCTCCATTCTCACACTCTGAAGTGGTGGCATTAGATATCAGCAAGATAATGGGCCGAGCCCTATTTCTGCTCCCAACCCAATGGCCCCAGGCAGCTGGCTTTGATGTGCTCATTTATTTGCCTTTTCTTTTCACAGATGATATTTTTAACCGATATTGCAGTTGGGGGCATAGACTGGGGAGAAAGGCGGAGGAGGGGAAAAGGGGGTGGGGGGGGGGAAATCAGCCATTTGTTAGCCTGCGGGTGGATGTTTCCTGCTGTAAATCAGCCGGGAGCAGTGATCTCGCAGCTGGAGGGAGATCCCGCATCCGCCGGGGCGAACCTCAAGGTGCTGGGGACTGTAGAGCCCGCTGCCCCGGGGCATTTGCACTTGAATCCCGAGGGAAAAAGAGGGAGATAGCGGGGTCAGGGAGGTGGCCAGTGGCGAGATTCAGCCGGGGCTGATTGATGTGTGGGGCGGCGTGGGTGGTCCCGTGCCACGGGGCTGGGAGCGTGCCCCACACGACATAGGGACGATGGGAGCGACCACTGACCCTTTGATGTGCTGCCCCGGCTGTCCACGCCGCGGGGGGATGCGTGGCCAGACCAGCCGCCCCACACACTCCCGTCCCCTGGAAATCCAGCCGTGGGTTGGGAGAGCCCATGGCCACCAGCCACCGCCAGGACAGGAATGGCGGGAGGGGGAAGAGAAGAAAAGCAAAGGAGTGAAAAGGGGAAAAAAAAAAAAGGAAGGAGGAGAAGAAAGGACTTCTCTCACCTCCTCTTTCCACTTCCCAGAGCCCCTACAGAAGCAGCGCTCAGGATCCCTGGTGAGGAGGCTGGGACCCCCCCAGGATGACCAGCACAGCCCCTTTCCCCAGGGAGTAACTGGAGGGGGTGAAGGGTCTGCAAAACAGCAGCTCCCAGGGCCATGGCATCCCGCTGGCTGTTACAGCCACGGTCTGAACCCCTTTGGTCCACCTGGCTCCAAAAGGGCAGGTCCAGGGATGTGCTCGTGCCTCCCCTCTGGAACTGCCTGCCTGCAGAACCAGCCCCGCCGGGGGCCACGGGACGGATGCTCAGCCACAGGCTCTTGTACAAGGGGAAAAAAAGAAATCACTCCACTCAGCAGTTTTTGTTATTAATGGCCAAGCGAATGTTCCCCGCGGAAAACTTCATTCTGACTCACGGCATTTTTGTTTCGGTTGAGAAAGCGAAGCATCAGGTAGCCGTGTGCTCACTCCTCTTCGGCGACACAGGGCTGAAAACAACCGGCAGCAGCGCTGAGCTCTTGCAATTTGGGTTTCACAACACTTCGTGTAAGTGCCCAGCACTTGGAATTGTTGTCTCAGCTCTTTAAAGAGTTGGTTGGGTTTTGTCCCAAGTCCCACAGCTGTAGTGGGAAAACTGAAAACTCACACCCAAAACACGCAAAACAAGATGGCAGGAATGGAATCTCCAAATCAATTATTTCTTAATTTAAAAATCCTTTTAAATTTAATTTGGTTACTAAGGCAGGCCTGGCTGCCTTGGAGCCTCATTCACCAGCTCGTACGCTGCTGGGATGACGATGCCATGACATTTACAGTGACACCAGCTCCTACGGGTGTTTTTTTTCCAGAGCCTGTAAGCCAGCACACGTCCCAGAGCCCAGAGGCAGCCTGCTCCCAAAACGGGCTCAGCAGAGGTGAAGTGAAGCAGGGCTGCTCCACCAGCCACCTCCCCTCAGCATCTGCCTCTTGTTTGGGGCAACGAACCACTTCCCCATGAAAGATGCCCTCGTTGATAGGAACACTGGTCCTGGGGGATGTTCTCAGCCCCCAAGAGAGGCATGCTTCAAAAGCAAGAGCTCTGGCCCTGCTCAGGGTGGCTCTTTCAAATGGAAAAAAAAGAAAAAAGAAGGAAATCATTGGAAGTCAGTGTTGGTGTGTACCTGCCCAGGGCCCTGTGGAGGGGAGGAGGCTGACGGGAAAGAGAGCCCTAAAAAATAGCAGGGGGTGAAGCATTACATTAGCCCCTTCCACACCAGGTGAGCACTGCAGTGTGCATCACACTCTGGAACACCGAGCAAATTATTTTTAATTTAACACTTTGGCTAACAACAGGCTGACTACTTTGGGACGAGCACCACAAACTGTACAAATCCTTTGGCAAAATGCTCCCCAGGGACAAGCAGCGCTTGCGGGGAAGACCCCCCCCAAAAGGGACACAGTAGGTTTGGCTGGACCCAAGGCAGTGAGTGTCCCCTCCTCCCTCCGGTGAGCATCAGCCACCTCCAAAACTGACACTGGCGATGGCTCACTCTGGCCTTTCCTTGCACCCCCAGGTAGCAGCGATTTAATTTCCTGAGCCGTGGCTGCCCCTGCTTATGCTGCCAGCTCTCCCTTGGGCTCCCCAGCGATAATGGGGACAAGGAGGGGACTCAGGAGCCCGGCCGGGTGCTCCCCGCAGCCCTGCAAACCACCTGCACACCCATCCCGTGCTCTCAGAAATCAGACCAAGAGCAAACAGCAGAGCGTTAACCAAAATGCTGTGTAAAAGAGGTGGTAAAAAGCCGTCTAAGTGACAAGCGGGGAATCCACTTATCCCAGAGTCAGTGGATGGAGGAATGTGGGGACCTTGAGTTACTCCTTTGGAGATTGCATTAGCAGGTCAAAGTCACAATGACCAGGGGCTTCTGCCAGACAGTTGCCAGAGGAGGAGTCTGGCAGCCCATCAGACAGCGGGATCAAGCAGTCTCCTTGAAAATAATTGAATGATCTATGATGTCTTGCCTACAATGATCAGTTTTTAAAGGCTGTAAAAAAAAGTTTCAGGCAGGCAGCACAGTTTGAGTGTGTGTGCAGGATGAGCTACGGACCAGATGTTATTGTTGATGTTATTATTGCTAGTAATAATAGTAATATTAATATTACTATTGCTGCTATTATTATGCTTATTGTTATCATGCCATCACAAACAAGGGCTCTCTTCCTCCCCTGGGGTGAGTGACTGTTGCGACAGTATCAGCAGAGGGAGGTGACACTGATGCCACCTGAAAGCCATGCACAGAGCAGCTCAGGGTCCCCTTCTTCCCATGGGGCTCACCCCCTACCTGCACCCTGTGCTGGGACCTCCCAGCCCGCTCCTGCTTCTCCCTCGAGCCCTACTCTGCCCCCCAAAGCTGGGGACACGGGCTTTGTGCCGCCTGCGGCAGCCACTGCCATCTCCCCGCTGTGTCTGTCACCTGCACCCCTCCCGAGCCGTGGCCCCACAGCACGATGAGTTAGTCTCCAGCTTCAGTGGCCTTCTCCGTTTGTCTCTGGGAAAGACATAAATTATTCATGGGGAAATCCTTCAGCAGCAACAGCATGAGAGGAAGTGGGAGGTCTGGCAATAGCTTCCCATCGAGCATCACCACAGAGCAGGACCATTTCTCTGGTTTGTTTTTTTTTCTTTCTTTTTTTTTTCTAAACCTCCCCCCCTTTTTTTTTTCCACTTTTTTTTTTTTTTTGTCGTCACACGTTTGGTGTCTGTAGGCTGGTTTCTGTAAACGTGGCACAGCTCAGATAATACAAGATAAAGCAGCATGCAAATCCCATCCCCACATCCTCAGTCTGCAGACACGCAGTGTTTAAAAGGTGCAAGACCCACGTCTCTATTTGTTCTTTCACCAGCAGAGAGGCGGCTGCTAAACATTTGTCTCCAAGCTGTGGGATGCAGCCACCCCACACAGCTCAGCCCATTTCCCCCTCTGATATTTCTGCCTGAGCACCACAGGTCTGAAGGCAATCTCTCTTCTGCCATTGAAGATTTTCCTTCCCAAAGCAGCCTTTCGTTACAGCCCCCTGGACTGGTCCAGCCCCCAGCAGCATCACCAGGGGCTGGAGCAGAGGCTGGAGCCATGGCTTTCCTCTTCCCTGTGCTTTTCACAGAGGTGTTACCTCTGCCATGGCTTAAACATGGGGGTCACTGTTTCCTACCCCAGGCCTTGGTCCCCCTTGCTCTCTGCAGGAACATCTCCAGGTGGTGAGAGGGCAAAGACAGTCCCCCACCAGTACCCCCAACTTGAGTGGGAGCTGCTGGTTCCTCCCCATGTGAATCATCATGGAATGGTTTGGGTTGGAAGGGAACTTAAAGATCACCCAGTTCCAACCCCCCTGCCCTGGGCAGGGACACCTCCCACCAGACCAGGTTGCTCCAAGCCCCCTCCAACCTGGCCTTGAACCCCTCCAGGGATGGGGCAGCCACAGCTTCTCTGGCCAACCTGGGCCAGGCTCTCACCACCCTCACACCAAAGAAGTTCTTCCCCAGATCTCATCTCAATCTCCCCTCTATACATTTAAAACCCTTCCCCCTCGTCCTGTGGCTCCCCTCCCTGATCCAGAGTCCCTCCCCAGCTTTGCTGGAGCCCCTTGAGGGACTGGAAGGGGCTCGAAGGTCTCCCCGGAGCCTTCTCTTCTCCAGGCTGAATCCCCCCAGCTCTCTCAGCCCCACCTCCCAGCAGAGGGGCTCCAGCCCTTTGAGCACCTCCGTGGTCTCCTCTGGCCCTGTTCCAACAGCTCCATGTCCTTCCTGTGCTTAGGACAGCAGAGCTGGACATAGTGCTCGAGGTGGGGTCTCAGTGTGGAGCAGAGGGGCAGAATCCCCCCCCTCACCCTGCTGGCCACACTTCTTTGGATGCAGCCCAGGCCGTGGTTGTCTCTCTGGGCTGCCAGTGGGCATTGCTGGCCCATGTTGAGATTCTCATCCACCATGACCCTCCACACATTCCCACACAACTACACCTGGGCCAGGCAGCGGCAGCAGCCGTGGGTAGGGGACAATTTACGAAACTGCCAGCTGCTGAAAGGCACCTGCTGGGCTTGATTGAGCTCCTGGAGGAGAAGCAAAAGTGGAGGCAGCGATGGTGCGGGTCAGCCCGGCCACCCCTTGCAGATGGGCGAGCGGGAGGGAGCTGGTGCTGCGGGCAGGGGAGCAGGAGCGTGACAGAGACACTTCTTCCCCCCAGCAAGGGTTGTTCTCACATCACTAACCAGAGGCTCCAGTGTGGCTCTTACTGCAAGGTATGAACCAGCCTCCCGGGACAGTGTTTCCGTGTGGAGGGCTGGAGCCCAGGGAGCCGGGTGGCTGGAGCATCCACGATGGCCCCCGGCACAGGGAGGGCAGCAGAGTGTCTGGGGGGCACCGAAATCCTCCCACTGCCCCAACGGAGATACAGCCAAAGGTGCTTCCCACGTGTCCGGAAGGCTCTGTGCTTTGCGATGGGAAAATATGCAAGAAAAGGGATTGAGAAGAGAAGGTTTCTGTTTCTCCAAGCTCCAGCTTGCGTAGCTACAGCGCAGCCCCCACAGACCCCTGCAAGGCACACACACCTCCCCCCCGGCTGCCAGGCCCCCTGCGCCCCGTGGCTGAGCGGGTGGCTGCAGCACCCTGCCCCACACCTCGCCGCCCTGAGAAGTGTCCCCGGGGTGAAATCCTGTCCCCAGCAATAACCTCAGGCACCGGGACATCGCACCCCAAGCCCGGGCAGCAGCCGCTGCCCCTCTCCCGGTGCCCTGGGGAAACGGGACAGGGATTGCTGCGTAGTGTCCTCAGCTCCCAAACCCAGCGGGCTCAGACCCCTGCTCCCACGCCTCCGCAGCGCTGGCTCCCCAAAACAAGGCCAGGCTGGCTTGGTGGCGAGCACAGGGCACCACCATCCATTGCTGTAAGTTGGTAAGAGGCAGTAATTAAGGAAAGAGCTCCTGGCCACAGGCACAGAGTGGCCCCCTCACTGCCATCAGTCAGTCATTGACAAATCAGTGTCTCCCCACAGACTCTGACCCTCTCTGTAACCACCCATGCCAATTAGTGCCTTTGCTCCTTGGCCAGACAGCATCTCCCTGCTCCGTGCTGCCTCGCCTGGGAGCTCTGAGCCACCAACATCTGCTGGCACCACTGGCAAGGGCTTCCATGGCCCACTTAGGTTGCAGAGCCCAGCCTGGGCTCGCTTGGGCACACAGCAAGGGGACAAGCAAGTCCTTTGCTGAGGATTTCATGTCTCCGAGGCTGGTGATACTGGTGTGTAAGATCTTCTTCCCCTGCCCTCCTGCTTCATCATCCTCGCCAGGGGCAGAACAGTGAAGAGCTGGCTGGTTGTGTTTGTGTCACACTGAATACCAACCTGCAGCAAGGGTCCTGCTAGAAGGATTGCAAGGAGGCAAGAAGCGTTGCACCTTGGTGGGCTGGAAATAGCATCCCTTGTCCTCTGCCACGGTTGCGGGAGGTGGTACATGGCCAGGCTGGCCCTGACGCTCTGTGGCACTGCCATAGCGAGGCGTCTGTGCTGGGTACCACGCTCCGGAGGTGTGTGTCACACACACAGTCACAGGCAATAGCGGTGACTCACGCCACGGCTCTGGCACCCTGGGCCAAACGCTGGATCCTCCTGCAGGTTTCAGCTCAACATAATGAGTCACTTATTTATGTCACCATCCTCCCTTTACTTTTCCCCCCTCC
>NW_015094505.1:1390415-1460356 GCF_001431845.1 Calidris pugnax
CCCCAAAAAAAAAAGCATTGCTTGTCCTTCAAATGGGAACAAATACACCCAGTACTGGGGAATTTGCTAGATAGAGTCCAGATGACAAGTTCTCAGAAAACGCTGTCAGCTGCTGAGATTCAGCTTCATGAGACATGGTCCTATGTTAACCGTAAACAACAGGGACAACAAAATGTCTGGCAGATCTGGAAGTGACCTGAGATGCCTGCATTCCACAGCAGACCCGTTTCACACTGCAGGAAAGGTCACCGCTTGAACCCACTGCTGGGTGGAATGTACACACACGTCATTCTTCTTAACATCTGTAAATTAAACAGCCTCTTGCTTTGCTATCCACCCCGTGTTTATTTTCCCAATTGCTAACGTGGTGGATGGCAGTATAACCTGACACTGAAGGGACACAGGTTGCCTCGGGGCTGGATCTCCACTTCCTTTTAGTGATTTGCCTGCAGAGAACTGGATGTGAAGGTGGCGATGATGCTCAGACCCAGCAGTGATTGGTTTCCTTTCTGGACGTTCAGCATCTTTGTGCACTGAAATAATAACAGCAGAGAGGGCAGTGAGAGCAAACAGAAACTACCAGCAGAGAGCCCCAAACGTGTTGACTCGTTGAGGTCTCTGCTGGGCTCCTCGGAAGGAGGCAGCAGCCGCTAAACTGGGAGGTTGAGACTAGGCATGTAATTCTGCTGTGGAAAAGTCTGATTTTCAGTTCTGGGAATGTGCAGGAGCGTTCAGGATAAGTCTTCTCTGTCCCTGTGGCCACATCTGAAGCATCTGAAATAACCCCGAATAGTCCCTAATGGGGCCCATCCTTTCCCACAACGTGCTCTCGGGTACCAGCGCCAGCTCCCACCCCCTTCTCCAGGAGGAAAAACCCCTCAGCAGCAAACGTGGATTTTTTCCCCCCAACCTTTCGGGCTGCAGGGCTGGCACACGCTCTGGGGGAGCCTGGCCCAGAGCCGGGCACGTTGGATTTTGGGGGAGCAGCATTAAGTGTTGGGACGGGCTGTGGGACACAGCGCTTGGCAGCCTGGAGCCATGGATGTGTACTTCAGATCCTAGCATGCTCTCAGCAAAACAACACCAAGATGTTTATTTTCAAAAGGATACAATGTTCGACAAAATAAACTATATTTGATTAATACTGACTGCTTTTCTGGGTTGTTGTTTTTTTTTTTTCTGAAGGCAGTAAATTCGCTGACTGTATAAACATGCCAGGGCCGCTTCATCTGCCTGTATCAAAATTTCGGTTACCTCATCTCCAGGGAATGTCCTTCAGTAACATTTTGACAAGCTTATTTAGGGGGTTGTTTGTGGGTTTGGGTTGGGTGGGGATTTTTTTTCCCATTTTTGACTTCTTAGTGAAGTCTCCCATGAACAAGCCGCAGGCTGGAGCCGAACAAAACCCACCACCCACCTTCACACGGAGAGTTCCACCATGTCCCTAATAGAAAATCCAAATTCCCATGCTGAGGACCAGTGAGCATCCTCCAAGGTCATCGTTTCACCTCATTCCCCTCTGGCTGTGGATTTTATGCCCCCGACCCCTCCATACCTGGCTCCTTGCTGAAGCAACAAATAATGCATAAGGAGGATTTGTGAACCAGCTGATGTCCAGCTGAGTCACCCCCAGCTGCAGAGCTCACACTGAAAAATCTCTGGATTTCTGGGAACGGACACCTGCTTCTGGGGCGTGTGGCTCGTGATCGGGTAAAGCTTTAGCCACGTTTGTCAATCATTAAGCTGCAGTGCTGCTGGAAAGGTCAGGGAAATTCCCAGCAAGGCACCCAAGTGTTTGAGAACTAAATGGTATTTCTGAGATGCTTTAGCTCAGGTGAGCTAGAGAGCCTGCAGGGCTTGGTCAGTGGACTTGGCCATGGCTGGTCCCACCACCGAGCTACGTGCTCTGAGGTTGGAGGTAGGTATCTCAACAGCACACATGACTGTTCCGAGCATTTTGAGGTCTTTCTGTGGTTTCCTGTATTTTACTTCAGAGACTTAGGCAACATCCCAAATCTGGTTCCCACCAGCAGCCCACTTGTCCCCCTGCTCCCCGTGCCTCTTCCACCCCAGGACTGCCTCTAACACCACCTTCCACATGGCTCTGAAGGCATCACCATGGACCAGAACTGCTGAGAAAATAGTGCAGGAGGCAGTGCAAGGCAGGCATCTCCTTCCCTCCTGACACAGCAGTCCCCACCTCGCCCGGACCCTGGCCTGTGCCCCAACCGAGTGCCCTCCGAGGCTGGGAACCACACCTTGTTTACGTTTATTCTTTATTTTTTTCTTTATTTTTTTCTTTATTTTTTTCTTTACTTTCTCTTCATTTTTTTTTTCTTTACTTTTACTGTACTTTCATTTTACTTATTTGCATATATATATGCACCAGCACTCCCCGCATCCTCCCTGTAAGGGAGACTTTGTTTAGGTTGGAAGCCCCAGTGAATCCAGCCCCATATCCCCGCTGGACCCCCGCTCCAGAGCGCTCGAGGGCTTTGCTCATGGAGATGAACGAGCAATGAAAAACCTCCCTGAAAAACAAAACTAAGACGCTCTAGATTTCACTTCCCCAAACAGCATGAGCCGTAAGCACCAGCTGTTCCCAGCAGCTGTTAAGTGCGTTAGATTAAACCATTCCAGCACTAAACTATTAGTCAATTGATTAATGAACTGGGACTTCCCATCCAACAAAAATATTTTGGTTTTAAATTATAATTCGATGCATGGTTACTACAGAAATACATTACACATGCTAAGCACATGTTTGTGTCTCATCACTTCCCTCAGACACGGGGAAAGGTACCAGCCTCACCACCTGGCCTCGTGCGCGGGGTGATGCTGCTGGCTCCTGCCCGCGCTTGGGATGTCCCACGGAGGAGTTTAACCAGCCAGGAAGCGTTAAGGTTAACTGTCAGGGGGTGAGGGCTCAGCCACCTGAGACTAGAAACCTTCCCCAAGGTGGCTGGGGAACCGGCACAAAGCACCAAGCCCAGGGGACATGGTGGTGGCAGAGGGAGGGCAGCCACGCTGCCCCGAGGAGCCCTGCGCGGGGAGACTCGGCCATCAGAGTGCACAACAGCTCGGGACCAGCTCTGGGTTTCACCACAGGGCTGGAAATTATCTAGGAAAGTGAGGGGTTTCTGATTATTATTCCCCCCTGCCCCCAGAAGCACCTCTCTGACATAAACTCCTCTGTTCTGTTGCTTTCCCTGCTGGCAGAAAACCAGGTAGATATTTACCCTGGCCACGTGCCCCGCTGGCTGGACACGGTCACCGCCGGTGCCAGAGCCACATCACGGTGTTATCATGGTGCTGCCAGCACAGCCCAGTGCTCCCACCTCTAAACTGCCCCAGCACCCACCATCAGCTCAGCCCCTGCACCTCCTACATTATTGTATTTATGATACATATACTCATTACTGAGATATGTATATACTAAAAGCCACTACTACTACTAAGGAAAAATTGAAATGTATCTTGACCTGTGTGTTAGCAGTCAAACCTGCAAGCCCTGGGACACGGCATGGAGCTCCAGGTACACATGTACAGAGGGGTGACACTGCCCATCTCCTGATGCAGATGGTCCCTCCCACGGCAACACAGGTCACAGTAAGCAGAGGTGGTGCAGAAAATCACACGAGGAACAATTACTCCTTATTTCTCATGACATGGGAACGAAACACTGCCCAAAACTGAACACCAGCTTTACTCCACCTTGGTGGCCAAGGCATCCCTTGCAAAAGCCCTGCTAAAACGTGCACACAAAAACACCACGGGGTAAAATTCAACAGCTTTTTTTCAAGTTATAATGCATTATTTTATAAACTTGGCAGGTAGCGGGCTCAAAGGCTGTTTTTTGTCATCTCTAATCATAACAAAGTCCCCAACAAGCTTTGCTTTGCTAAGCAGCGTGTGTGTGCGATGGGGAGCCGGGCGCAGCGTGCTACAGAGGGGTCTTCTGCTGAGCAGCATCAGCGTGGCACTGCGGCGATGCAGCGGGGGAAACCTGGGGGCTCTGTCAGACACACGGCAAGGCATGGCCCCCCCGACCCCCTGAGAGAGAAAGCAAGCACGCTGCTCTGGCGCTGCAGGAGAGCCGGTGTCACCATCCCACCCCGCTGCTGTCTGAGGAAGGAGCACACAGATGATTTCCCACGCAATATCAGAGGAGAGAACATCCCCGCGCTGGTACCAGGGATACCTGGCAAGGCAGAACCAGCACATCATCTCCAAACAAACCCAGCGGCCTCCTCCCACCCCCAGCGCTCCGGGAGGATGAAAGGAAATGATCAGAAGGGAAGAAGCGATGGGATTTCAAGTGGCGCTAATAAAATATTCCCTTTGGTGGAGCAGAGGCTGATGGGCACAGCCGGCTGCGACGCAGAGAGCGGGGTGATGGGGGGAGCTGGGCCAACGCGAGAGTGAAGTAGCAGGAGGGTTAAGAAGCACCTCTGAAGGCAACGCCGACAGCTCTCTGCTGCATCACCCCCAAGAGATGGCGAGGACTGCAATTTGTTTTGTGAACCTGGAAAATACAAATATGTGTGCACAAATATGCATCACACGGGTGTGGACGGGAAAAACCCAGCACTTACAGGAATACTGCATGGCACCAGCGCTGCCCAAGCGTCCTCAGTGCTCACCCTGATGCAGATGGGACACGAGGGTCTGAAACCCAGAGGAAACCTCTCCAACCATTAACCAGCAGGTCACACCGGGGCTTGGCTCTCTCCATCAGGAGCAGGGTGAGCAGCCGGTTCTCCCTCTGCCACAGCTCCTGAAGCACTTCCCACAGCCCCAACGCTTCACATCAGGGTCAGCCACATCAGCCCCACCACTGAGACAGGAGAAAGTTCCCGCTCTCCAAACCATCTGATTGCATGGTTCGGATTTATCTACTTTCCCCCAAACATAAAGTTGCTTTCAAAAAGTTCTGAGGCACACAAGTATTTAAAGCACACATGTGCACGTGTGTGTGTGCATGTGTACGTGCACCCACAGCGGCTTGAGATACTTCAGATATAATCACTCTAGTAAAGGCAGCATCTTAAACAGAAATATGTGGCCATTCTGGTCAGGAACCAAACCAAACAATCCCTGGCTCCAGCCCATCCATTTAATCAGATGAAGCCAAGCCTTTCCGTGGTGCCCCCGAGCTGCTGGCCCTTCCAGGCTGCCTGCTCCAGGAACAAGGCAGAGCATCACCTTGCAGACATGGGAAGCTACTTCCAGTGCACCGTTTATAGAGCAACCAACCTTTATTTTAGAGACACCTTAATTAAAGCAACATGCAAAGAAACACGTGAGTAAGAGTTTCATCTGCCTCAGGCTCCTGTAAATCCTTTTGTTTTCCTCCCTCCTATCACAATGCGTTGGACGCCCGTTATTCATCCCCGTAAAGCACAGCGTGTACATCCACACCGTCTGTCCTTTGGCTGGAGCTGTGTCTGCAGATTTCCCATGGGAAAGGAGGTGCCTCACTTCTGAAGAACAAAACCAGGGCATTGCACGGGCCGCGGGGCTGCCGGAGGGAACCAGCCGTCTGCACTGAAGGGCTTCACAGGACCTGGCTGGGAGATGAGCAGCAAAATCACCTGCAACTTGCAATGCGAGCGTGGTTTGTGCCCATGGGAACACGTCTCCACGACAATCCTGGTGCATGACAACTCCTCTTCCATAGCATCTCTCCTCCTGCCTTATGGCTGAGCTTCTCTCTTCCATCTGCACACACCCTCCATATTATGTGCCTGGCCAGATTCCTAGGGGTGAGCCTCAAATTTGGAGTAAGTACAAAAACTGCTTGAACTGCAGACAAAATCTGTGTTAAGTCAGCTAGGACCAGGGGGCTGATATTTGCTGAAAGTGTTTTGTAAGTTGGAGGTGTTCTGTACCCCATGCATATTCCAACAACTCAAGATGAAATATGGTCTTTAACTTAACTGCAATGGAGACCTCAGCCTTCAAAAACTCCGAGGAACGTAATTTAATATCAACCTTCTTATATTAAACAGGATTATCTTTAAAAAGCACTGTTTGGTATTTACTAGTTTACCATGAACAAACGCTTTTCTTGTGTGTGTGAAGGTACCACACTCTTTTATAAAAACGACTCAAGTCACTTGCCCTGTCTTTGGAAATGTGCATATATTTCAGGAGAGGTTTCAAATGTCTTCCTCATTCAAAAAAGACATGGAGAGACACCCAGCGATGCCGCCGGCGCCGCTCACGGCTGGTGGCCCAGCAGCAGCAGCAGGAGCAGGGCGATGGCAGCGGCAGGGCCAGGCTGGGGGGCTGCTCTCCCGGGGTCGCTGCTGGGGACCGCGCCGCCGTCTTTGCTTTGCTGATTCAGAAGCTGCTTGTTTGCAGAGGCATCATCCATATCCAGGTCGTACGCCAGCTCTGAAAGCAGAAGGAGAGAGGTGGTGAATAAGAGGCGGTGTGTGCCAGCATCCCAACGCGTGCCATATCTAGCCCCCACCAGCAGCGGTGTCCCCGGGGTGGCCCGTGACAGCAGCTGGGGACAGCGGTGAAAGGCATCGCAGCGGGGGTGGATGGGCCAGAAGAGCTTGGCAAACACCTTGTCAGTCCTGCACCCAGCCCCAGAGCACCTTCCAGTACCCTACAGCAAAACTTATGCTTGGAACAACCAAAACATCACAACTATAAGGTGCCCCGGTAGGAAAACAAAAGAGATAAGGGGATCTGGCTCGCTGGAGAGCTGCTCCCAAAGAACATCTCTGGGAGCTTTGGAGTGGGTGTTTAGCAATGTAGATGGTGTCTGCTCGCCAGGCACCGCAAGGATGTGGAAATCAGGACGAGCACAAATAGTCCTCCCAAACCCAGAGGCAGTAGAAGCCCTTGCTCACCAAATACCTCCTGGCTGGGGGACCTGAGGAGCTCTGTGTTTCTGCATTTCTGTAGTCTTACATAAGTGTGTGCAAAATATCCTCCTTACAGCACTTTCAACACGTGCATCCCATGCCCTGTCCACCTCATTCTCCACTGGAGAATGAGGAATGTGAATGGATCACACACCCCAGGCATGCTGGTGTTGCAACACAAGGACTTGGAGAAGAAGCACATAGGAGCTCCAACCCAAGAAAATGCCTAGGATAAAAGTTTTGATAGTTCTGGCAGAGGAGCATGACATTAGTGGGGAAAAAGCTTGTGGCAACCCATCACTAGCTGCAAGGGACCTGCTGAGCAGTAAGTCATAGTCGCCCTTGTCCAAATAGACAATGTGGAAAGACAAGAAATCAGCAATTCTCAGGGCTGAGAACAAAAAGCCTGAGGTGTTATGAGATGCCATAAGCCAGATCTACCTGGGGCATCTGTACCCGCTGAGCATCCGGACCAAGAGGGTGCACCCATAATTGACTCAAGGCAAAGGGTTCCTCAGGCCCCTTCTCGTGCTGCTGATGTCTCCTTCTGGGGTCCAGGTTTCTCGCCTGGTTGGGAATCAGTTAAGCCTGTCTGTCTCATCCCCAGAGCCTGGCCTTTGGAACTGGCCTTCAAAGCCTTTGGAACTTTGAAACTGGTGGTTTCCATCAGAAGAGACCCTGGCTCAAGCCTTTCACAACTCTTCGTGGATGACCAGCATACTGATGGGTTTGGATCATCTCACCCCACCCCTGAGAAAGAATCCAAGAGGCTGCATAAACACTCCAGCTAAAAAAACGCCACATCAATCCAACGAGCACCACTGCCAAAGTAAACAGGCAGCATTTCTTAATCAAAAATACCCAAACACTACAAAACAAAAGCATAACGATGTTAGTGTGACAAGTGAGTCAGTCCAGGCCATCAAAGAAGGTCAGAACTGGCTGAAGGGGAGCAGATATCTGCACGCACAGAGGGCCAGGTGCAAGCAAAACCCGCCTGGTCAACTCTGGCTCCTCCAGGAGATTCCCATAGATGCTGGGATTCCTCTTCTCCACACCTTTCCCACTTTTCTTCTTCATAGTACAGATATTCTGCTGTTCCCAGGCAGAGCAGGACAAAGTGCCACCCTGAAAGGGATGCACCTGGAGGCCACCTCTTCCCCTCCTGTGTTGCTTTCCAAGCACAGAAACAAGAAGTCCCTCTGGCACAAGGGATGCTCAGGTTCCAGGGCAGTTTGGGAGCAGCCTGGCTGCACCATAAGCTTATTTACCCAAGCTTATTTTCTGCAGAATAAGTGAAGGGACTTTATGTTAATAAAATCACAGCAGATTATTCTGCCCTTTGTTGTTTTACACGAGACTCCTCAGCTGGTACAATGTCCCATCAGAGCAGTGTTGACCTGCCCTGGTGCATTTTGGAAGGTGTTTCCACACGCTCCTCAAGCCTGAAAGATGCCCCATGGAGCCACAGTGGCGTCAGGCACCCGTGTGTTTCCAGGCCAGCGATCTGCAGCTGGTGGGCAGAGCTTTTGGGGTAGAATATTCTCTCTCTCAAAACTAAGAAAATCCAGGGGAACTGAGTAACCATTCTTGCCTTCAGTTTAGAAAATAGATTTGAAACAAAAGGGTATTTCAGTGAGGTCCTTAACAGCACAAAGGGTTTTGATGTTCCCATTTAAAGTCTCATTCTGCGATGTTGTAATTTATGGGATGCGAGACTCCTTTGCAGTTCACAACGCAGCAGCTGAATCGTGTTGGATACATTCAGCCAATGTGCACCAGAATCATCATCTCAGACAACATGTTCTTTCGCACAAGAAATTTTCAGATTCTGGCTTTTCACCTGACCTTGAGTAAGGGCAATTTTTTTTAAATGTTGGCATTTCACCCAAATGGGAACGGCGATTCTCTCATTCATCCTCTTTGACCAAATGTAAAGAGAAGAGAACAGAAACCCTCTTGTCATCAGAAATCTGAGAGCTATTTTCCTAGCCTTGTTTAACTGCTTCAGAAGCTTAGTGCTTGGGTGTGCCATTTGTTTTCACTGTTCCTTCCATTGTTTCTTTCACTGGGCTTAGTTGTGCCCAATTGTATTTTTAGGCCCTACATCTTTTATTTTGTATTAATAATGGGCTCATAACTCTTGCAAATCCCTTTCACTTAACTTCTACTGACTTTTGGTATACGGGAGGAGAGGAAAAGAAAAAGTATTAGCCTCTAACAGACCTGAGGCCGCTGGTAACCAGGTCCAGGCAATAACAATGTTAAAAATATACAATAATCATCATCATATTTCAAATCCAGGGATGCCAATTAGCAAGTCTTCCTAACCAGGTACTTCCTGTATAGGCTTCGTTATGGTTTCCAGCCTTCGTTAGGATCCCCAGTTAGTCCAAGTCACTGCCACATCCCTGCACCTCCTGCTCCCCAAGCCTCTGGGAGAGAAGGAGCCCCCGCACCAGGGATGGAGCTGCAGGACCAACAGTGGAGTGGCAGCAAATAACCTCCCACGTACACCATTTGGGGCTTTTCCACCCAAAACTGCCTTTACACTGCAAAATAACCCAAGAGAAGCTGCTCCTCTGCTTTCCCCCTCTCCAGCATTCTTCTGCACCAAACTTCTCCACTGCCCCAGCTCTGATCTCCTACTTAATTTGCGACAGTTTCTACTACAAAGCAGCCCTTTGGGCTGCAAAGGCTTTTTTGGGGGGAGGGGGAAGAGGGAGGGGGGAAAGCTAGAAAAATCTGTTTCTGTTTATAATCAGTCAGAATCCAGAGGGTATTACCAACAATCTGCACTAATTATGTATTCAATCTTCTCTCATTTTGGCCCCTCTTGTCCTCTGGGCTGTGGATTAGATAATCCCCTTAAAATAATAGTCAATCATTAGCTCTGCTTTTTTTTCCTCCCCCCCGTGTGCAAGCCAAGCGTGCCGTGCCGTTTCCCGGAGGCCTCAGGCAGCTGGTGAAAGGTCTCCAGCCGAACACAAGCCGGTCCCTCCGGAAGCATCCTTTGTAAGAAAAGCCCCTCTCACACAAAGCTGCTGTGCTGTGCCGCGCTCCCAGGACGGCAAAAGCTTCCCTGGTCTCACAGAGTGGGCAACAAACCCCTCCGCCAGCTCTACAACGTGCCCCTTCCCCACCCGCAAAACCACGCGGCGGTGTTTTTCTGTGGATCAGGATGAGAATTAAGCATAGTGGCTCTGTGTGAGATTATGGGGGAAAAAAGAGCCTTTAAAAAGCTCTTGCTGACCCACGCTAGCTTTGGAGCCGGCTACAGAAGGCGGCTGAAGCGGAGGAGATGGGGTTCAAGTCAGTGTAATAAGTCCCAGGGCAGCTGGCACAGAAGGTGCCGGGAGGATGGGTACCGGCACGCCAGCAGTGGCACAGCAGGCCTTCCTGTGCCAAAGCCACCCCCGCCTACTGAAACGCCCCTTTTCACCCCTAAAAGGACGACGCAGCCCTAAGCAAAGAACCGCTAGCAAATGCCACTCTGGCAAATGACCTCCAAGAGGACGGTGCCCGGCTCCCGGGGGGTGGCTCGGCTGCTGCCCACAGCCCAGGAATGTCATCTCACGGGCAGGCATCTGGGCTGCCCGCCTGGAGGCCTGCCCCGGCAGATGGCTCCAGCGATGGACCTAATATAGTAACAGAGTCGTAACGGGCGGCCGTGCCTGAAAACCACTCGGCAACGGGTGCAAAGGGGATCCCCCCCATCGTGCCTAACGCAGCGTCTTCACCAAAGGAGGCTGCCGAGTGGGGCAAAGCGCTGGTGGGGACATGGTGATGGCTCTTGTTTGCAAATGATGGAAACTCTGCGGTGCGAAGGGAATAGGGCACGGGTGGCGACCGTGTGTTTCCAATAAAGCGCGAAACACATCGAGTGGAAATGTCAGTGACAAGCAGGGCAGGTTGGCAGGCTCCTTCAGCTCTTGTGGTCAGTTGTGAACATCTGCCTGCACATGTCCTTCAGGATTTGTCTAGGAAAGCACATGCTGCCATCGCCATCAGGAATTACAATCTCTGAGGTGCATTGCTTTATTTAATTAAGTGGCAAGCCTTACCAGTATGAGGAACAAATTGCCAGGGGATGCAGCAGACTCCAAAGCAAGCCTAGGTTTCTTAAAGGGAGAGATGTCTGAGTCTAGCCAAAGCTGTTGACTCACTGAATCACAGAATGCTATGGGGCTGGAAGGGACCTCTGGAGATCACTTAGTCTAACTCTCTGCCAGAGCAGGTCCACCCAGAGCAGGTCCCACAGGAACATGTCCAGGTGGGGTTTGAATGTCTCCAGAGAAGGAGACTCCACCACCTCCCTGGGCAGCCTCTGCCAGGGCTCTGCTACCCTCACAGGAAAAAAGTTCATACTCATGTTTAAATAGAACTTCTTACATTCCAGTTTGTGCCCGTTTGCTCTTGTCCTGTCCCTGGGCACCACTGAAAAAAAGACCAGCCCCATCCTCCTGACACCCACCCTTTAAGTATTTATAACTTAAATAGCAAGGTGAAGCGTAAGAGCCTGTGAACCCACAAACCAGACTGCCCGACTCTGGCTGCCAACTCTTTCCATCTCTACAGCTCCGGTCACTTCAGTCTCACAGGTGTTTGCACCTGAAAGCTAAAAGAACACTCCAGTTTCATCCCAAACTCTTTCTGTTGGAACAACAAAAGCTGTGCTCACCTCAGCCTCCAGCTACCTGGCTTTCTCATGCAGACAGCTCATGCTACAAACACACCTCTGCCTCCACAAAGACAACATCTGAGCCCATCCATGGAGTTACGTGGCACATACGGTCACAACTGTGAGGAGTGAGCCGGGATCCCCAACCCTCTGCTTCTCCAAAACACCTTAAACTCTTCCAAACGTCTAGCCAAGCACGGTCTCATCTCACCAGGAAGGTTTTGCCCTCTGGCTTATTACCACTAAAATCCTGGAGCACCAACAAGTTTGCCAGTTGTCTTCTTGCGCAAGGATCTCCAACAGCTCAGCCATAGGTGCGGCCACACCGGCGCGTAATTAAAGTGCTGAGCCGGGGCTGGCCACGATGCTTGTGTTGGCAGGGTTGCAAGATCACCGAGATGGATGCACAGCATGTGCATGGTCTTGTGCCTCTGCTTTTCCACCTCCTCCGCAGCAATTTAGGAGGTGCGGCTCTTGGCAATACAGATTTGGAAAAAAATAGAAGGAAAAAAAAAAAAATCCAGCTCAACGCCATCCCGCTGCCGTTGGCAATGTGGCCAAGGGAGCATGGAACACCTCAGCAGTGAGTGATAAAACCGACTTCCTGGGCAGAAACCCAAGGGAATAGGGTTTGGGATTGCTGATTTGCAAACCAAGACTTTTCTCCCACTTGCTCTTCGACACATCCCGGCTGCCAGCGTGCTGCTGATGGACTGCAGCCTGCGTCCACGAGCGACCCAAATACCACAGGCACTGCCACAAAACCAGCACCAATTTGGGGAAAATTCACCCAGGACTGAAGCAACCTTGAGGGTGGCAACCAGGTTGATTTGGTTATCCAGCATAGAGTGATGAGGAAGCTCCAGCTCAGTCCCACGCTAGGGATACAACCAGGTCATGCTCGGGGTACACAGGGCAGTTGGCCATGAGCTCTGCGACACAGCCAGTGAGCACACCCTAGCGCTCCAACCTCCAGCAGTACCACAAAAGTCTCACCCATGGATGTCCTCAAGCTTTCAATGGGGCAAAGGAACAAAATGCCTCCAAAAACCCAATACATACACCATGACTCCAATTCGAGCAACTACTCTTCCACCCCACCTTGGCCAGAGGCTGGTGGCGAGGAAGTGCTATCATTTATGACCTGAGCCTATGTTTACTTTTAAAACATACTCATTAAATTCCTCTTTGCTCCTTGGTGTGCTCCAGATTTGCCCCGAAGAGAATCTGGCGTCTGCAATTGCATTAATCATTTTCCCTTTGGCAGCAAGTAAAAGAGTTTCTGAAGTGTACTCGCAGAGCGGAGCCACAAAAACGTGTTTAGCAAAACGCGCTCATGTAATCTATTAAAAATTAACGAATCTCATTAGCATTATTAATTTGAAGCACCAGAGTCCTTGTACTTTGATGACGAAGCTGCATGCCCCAGTCTGATATCCAGCTGCGCTATCCAGAAAGAGAGCTGCCACCTAAAGGAACTTAGGACAGAGGAACTGAAAAATAGGGAGCTAAACATGGACAGCCAAAAGCAATCTACAAAGGCAGGAGTCAAGAAAGAAAAAGAGGAAAAGCTGGAAACAGAAGAGATGCATAGAAGTGAAGTGATTTATGAGGCAACAACACAGGACTGGGTCAAGCAATGTCCCTGCAGTACCCCCATGTCCCTCAGCCCACCTGGACGTGGAGTCACCCTCTCCTGCTTCAAGGTCTAAACCCAGAAAGTGATCCCTGTTTAAGAGATGGGTTGACAGAGTCCATTGGGGGGCAGTCCTGAAGGGCAAAGGAGTCCAGGAAGGCTGGACATTCTTTAAGAAGAAAATCCTAAAGGTGCAGGAGTGGGATGTCCCCATGTGCCGAAAGATGAGCTGGTGGGGAAGAAAACTGTCTTGACTGAAGAAAGAACTTTGGCTGAAACTGGGGGCGGGGAAAGAGAGTGTTTGACCTTTGGAAGAAAGCACAGGCTACTCAGAAGGACTACAAGAACATTGTGAGGTTATGCAGGGAGAAAATTAGAAGGGCCAAAGCTCAACCAGAACTTAATCTGGCTGCTGCCATAAAAGACAATTAAAAATATTTCTATAAATACATTAGCAATAAAAGGAGGTCTAAGGAGAATCTCTATCCTGTATTGGATGCAGGGGGAAACACAGTGACCATGGATGAGGAAAAGGCTGAGGTACTTAATGCCTTCTTTGCTTCAGGCTTTAATAGTAAAACCAGTTGTTCTCTGAGTACCCAACCCCCTGAGCTGGAAGACAGGGACAGGGAGCAGAATGAAGACCCCATAATCCAAGGGGAAATGGTGAGGGACCTGCTACAGCACTTAAACACACACAAGTCTATAGGGCCGGATGGGACCTATCTGAGACAGCTGGTGGGAGGGCTCATCAAGCTACTTTCCATCATTTGTCAGCAGTCCTGGGAAACTGAGGAGGTCCCAGTCATCTAGAGACTAGCAAACATGATGGTCATCTACAAGAAGGACTGGAAGGAGGATCAAGGGAACTACAGACCTGTCAGTCTGACCTCCGTGCCAGTGAAGGTTATGGAGCAGATCATCTTGAGTGCCATTACATGGCACATACAGGACAACCAGGCGATCGGGCCTGATCAGCATGAGTTCATGAAAGGCAGGTCCTGCCTGACAAACCTGATCTCCCTTTATGACAAGGTGACCCGCTTAGTTGATGAGGGAAAGGCTGTAGATGTTGTCTGCCTAGACTTTAGTAAAGCCTTTGATACGATTTCCCACTGCATTCTCCTGGAGAAACTGCTCACTGCCTAGCTTCACTGGGAGAAAAACTGGCTGGAAGGCCAGGCCCAAAGAATTGTGGTGAATGGAGTTAAACCCAGCTGGCAGCCGGTCACGAGTTGTGTTCCCCAGGGCTCGGTATTGCGGCCTGTTTAATATCCTTATCAACGATCTGGAGAAGGGGATTGAGTGCACACTCACTAAGTTCACAGACAACACCAAGTTGGGCAGGAGCGTTGATCTGCTTGAGGGAGGAAGGCTCTACAGAGGGATCTGGACAGGCTGGGTCAATGGCCTGTAGCCAAGTGTGACACAAGGCCAGGCACATTCATGGGCCTCTCATGAATGCTCCAGGCTGGGGGAAGAGTGGCTGGAGCTGCCCGGTGGAAAATGACCTGGGGTTATTGGTCAACAGTGGCTGAATATGAGCCAGCAGTGTGCCCAGGTGGCCAAGAAGGCCAACAGCTTCCTGGCCTGTATCAGCAATAGAATGGCCAGCAGCACTGGGGCAGTGACTGTTCCCCTGTACCAGGCACTGGTGAGGCCCCACCTTGAGGGCTGTGTCCAGTTTTGGGCCCCTCACCACAAAAAAGACACTGAGGGGCTGGCGAGGGTCAAGAGGAGGGCAAAGGAGCTGGTGAGGGGTCTGGAGCACAAGTCTTGTGAGGAGAGGCTGAGGGAGCTGGGGGTGTTCAGCCTGGAGAAAAGGAGGCTGAGGGGAGACCTCGCTCTCTCCAACTCCCTGAAAGGAGGGTGTAGCCAGGGGGGGTCGGTCTCTGCTCCCAAGGAACAGGCCATGGGACAAGAGGAAATGGCCCCAAGTTGCCCCAGGGGAGGTTCAGATTGGATATTGGGAAAAAGTTCTTCACGGAAAGGATTATTAAGCCTTGGAACAGGCTGCCCAGGGAAGTGGTTGAGGCACCATCCCCGAAAGTATTTAAAAGATATGTAGATGTGTTGTTGAGGGACATGGATTAGTGGTGGACTTGGCAGTGTTAGGTTAATGATTGAACTTGATGGTCTTGAAGGTCTCTTCCAGCCAAAAATGATTCTATGATTCTGACCACACTGCTGTCACCTGAGGCACCTCAGGGCAGTCTTGATTTTGGGAACTAACATTCCCAGTGACAGCAGAGCAAACTGAAATGCTTTGTATTTCCTCTAATAACCAAAACCAACATCACCACATCAAACTGAAATTTTCTCCTTCATCTTTGCTCCACAAAAAGCTCTTTGGATTTGACCAGGACAGGCAGCTCTTGCTTGCTACATGTTGGCCTTCAGTTCTCTAGCTCAGGACACTTAGTGACATTCATGTACCAGCAAGACCCACCAAGACACAGTCCTAAGGGGAACAGCACCGGTTCCTGCTTTCCAGATACTAGCTGCTAAAAGCAGCCCTCAAGGCAGAAGGATGTTTCTCAACGCTTGATCAGAAAACCCATGGTGGTGTTACAGCATCCAGGAACATCTGACATCTTCTTTTGTGACTCACCACGTGTGGAAACCAGACTTGAACAGGGCCCAGACCGTGGCATTCATACTCCAAATAGGCAACCAGAAATGTGCCTCTCCAATCAGAATGGTCCAGGACTTTGCACAGTGTCCACGCTTGGTCAAAAATCCCTGGATATCCATCATTGCCTTGTGCTTTTAAGGAAAAGAAGAACCAAAGGTGGCTGATGTCTTCCTCCTTGAGCATGCAGATAAAGGAAGCACCTGAGTAACACTCCCAACCAGGAGATCAAACTGGCAGAGGCTCCATCAGGCTACAGCTCATGATGCCAAGGAAAATAGTCCAGAGTGAGATTTCAGGCCATAACCCAAGACTTTGTGTTGGGCACAGACATACCTGTTCAGGCAATGAATAGAGCCTGCAGGTAGGCTCAGACATGGAGGCATCCGCTCAGCCTGCCTCCACTCCTGGAGAAACTCCCGGAGGTTTTCGGCTCTTCCATTGCCCAGGATTGCTGGTGTGTGTGGAGAGCAGGCTCCCCCTGCCCGTGCCGCGCAACCCAGCCAGCCCTGGATCCTTCGTGCAGAGCATGGGTCGAGGTGAGAGAGCTGCCAAGGGAAGGGAGCCGAGAGGCTACAGCACCACCCAGCTTTTTTAATTGTGTTAAGCTGCTTAAATAAAAAAATAAATAAATAAAACCCTGGCTCTGCATTAAAACAACATTAAAGTGACTTCAGCCTATAAAAACGGGGTAATGCAGGAGGCCCTGGGAAACATCACCATACCCAACTTTCCCACTTTATATAGAAAAAGAAGGGTTGGGTTCATAGGCTGGAACTTTTTAACAGCTTCAGGTCATGTTCCCTGTGCTGGTAGGAGCCCCGGGAACAGCCAATGAAGTCTGAAACCAGGACCTGGCTTTGCACTGCCTTCTGCATGGCTGCAGAGACAGACCCAAATTAAACCCAGCTGCATACCTGCTGCATGTACATCTGACATTAAAATGGGGCTGATTCCTGCCTCCCTCCTGGAGTGAGAGCAAACCTTGGTCCTAAAGCACCAGTGGAATGATGGTGCCGAAAGCTAGAGCTGGACATCGGTGGCAGCTCCAATGGGATACCCAGCATCAGCCCAGCTGAGCACCAGGACACCACAGCTGTGGTGCTCAGGGTATGCTGGATCCATCTCATCTTACTTGCTTTTTCCTGGGGGACCTGCAGTTGGGACCTCCTCAAACCAGTGCTCGTGACTGGGACCATGGTGGAGCTCAAGGACACCACATCGCTGTCCCTACCCCAGAAGGAGGGGTGGGTGCTCCTGCCTAGCACCTCCCTGGGTCACCTTCTACGTGCAGCCATGGAGGGTACTGGGGACAGGGCCACACAGCTCACATGGGAGCATCCAAACTGCTCTGGGGACACATCCATCGGCACAGCAAGCAGGTATCGGCCGAGCAGTGAAACAAGGAGATGACAACACAAGAGGACCCCAAGGAAATGCCTCCCACATTGTCCTATCTGCAGCACTCAGTCTCAGGAATGTCACAATCACAGTGGAAAATCAAAATAAAAAGGCTACGTAATCCAGTTTGTAAATCCCTTGAAAAAATACAAAATCCTTTCTAAAACAGATTACAGAGATTAGAGATAAAAGTTTCCTGGAAATCAAGAACTGCATTTCAGCCTCCCTCCTCTCCCATCCTTCCAGAAAAGAGAAAATCAGTGGCATCAGTGGCAGGAAATCTCCGTGCGACAGGGAGAGGAGGAGATGCCTGCCAGACCCACGCAAGCTTTTTGGTCCATCCCTTTCCCAAACAAGCTGCACGGGACCAGGCAATGCACTGCTGAGATTTTGGGAGCTGCAGGAGCCTCACCCAGCCCTGCGGATGCCCAGCAGAAAAAACATCCTCTTAAATAAGGGCAGGCTTCTACAACTCAAGACATTTCACTCGGCTGTGCCAATGGTGACAACGTTATCAATGGGAGAACGCTCACGTGCCGACGCTATCAAAATGCTTAGCGGCCATGCCGTTATCCTGATAGATTAAAATCAGCATTCTGTTTAATATTATGACTCAAGTATCTACAGTCAATGGTGGCAGAAGGATTTTCTGCTGGGAATTTTTATTTCACGAGAGTTTTTGTGCTTTCATGCTTATTTGGAACAAAAGAAAAAAAAAAAAAAGATTGCAATATTAGCATTCCCCCCAGAGCACGCATTCAAGTTCCTGACCTGTTATTGCTTAAGGACTTCTGCAGCTGCAGATGTCTGTTTGGAGCTACAGTTAGGTCACTTTGAATGATGCTCATAGAATAAGGATCAAAACACTTACAGCTCGATCAAAAGGACATTTTATGAACATTGCAGCCCAAGTTAAGCGCTGATGCGAATACTTACATTCGCCCTTATATCAGCTCAGCTCAGTTCTAATAAAATTAACACCCTTTTAAATAACGCACTCAATTTTTATTTGTTTCATGGGTTTGTGCCTCATGGCTTTGAAAACATACCCTCAAAACCTTTCCATCACTCTGGAAACGTCTAGCTGTGTTAGGATCTGGAAACCAACTGCTTCGCCAGAGGAATGGGGGGGTGCTGCTTTGTATCATTGCTCCACCTGCTCTAACCTGAATTTATCCACCAAAGGTTGCTCCCCCCTTCCACCCCCTGCCGAAAGAGCCTAACACAGTCAGACTCTTTTTTTTTTTTTTTTTTTTCCCCAGGAGGAATTACTACCTGTAAATAAACAACTTAAAACTGAACTACAAGCACTAGCAGCCTCAATGCTCCTTTGAAAAGAAACAACAGAAAAAACAAAACAGCAAAAAATCCAGTCCCTTTTCTGCTTTTCACTTGTGCATTAGAGGCCAAATGAACTTACCAGTCCAGGACAGGGGACGTCTTATTGGTGCAATACAGCCAGTTAACTGTTCTTTAGAGATATTCATCTCAAAAGCCAGAACAGAAAGAGCATTTTCCCCCCTTTTTATTTATTTATCTTTTTTTTTTTTTTTGTGCTAACTCACCTTAGCTGAAAAGCACATTGAGATTGTAATTATGGGAAGGCCTCATCTAGTAGATTTGTAAACTCAGCTATCGGCTTGAATTACTGGAATTAGCAAGGCTAATTTAATGTCACTGTTCAAAATAGCTCAGATTTGGAATTTCTTAATGGCCTTAGGAGAAGGAGCCTTTATGCATACTGCAATCTAGGCTTCATTCTTAGACTAAATTCCTTCTCATAGATTTTGTGAATGCCCTGTTTTGTAGCCAACACAAACTCTGTCCAGTAAAATAATGTAAGGACTCAGAATGAAAAGAGATTAGCTGTTCCCTGCTCCTGTTATTTTAAAGCAGAAATAACTTTGGCTTCTACTGATTCATAGACAAAGCTTGAAATGCAAAGCATGCTCAACTCCAGATTCAGCATGAAAAGGACCTTAAAGTATTCCCGAGTGCAAGTAATGGACTTATTAGAGGGATGAAAAGAGGCACTTTTCACAGAATCCCAAGCCCTTTAGTCTTGTCATATCAATAATCGTGCTAAAGAATTTCATTCTATTTACATTTCTTTCCCTTCCAAATAACCTGCCTGACTCCTCTGAAATGCAACATTTACGCTTTTAAAACGTTAATTTATTTCTGTTAATGCTCGGTGGCAAGTGGTGTAAAACGTCTGCAGATCACCCAAAGCGCGATGGCGTGGGGACGGCGTGTGACAGGGAACAATTCCCTACAACCTGCACTTTTACACCTGACAGTCACTAAACGAGGAGGTAATTTTAAAGACTTGGTTAAAAGCATCTTCTTTAAGTGATGACAGTTGATTGTGCTGGAGCTCAACATACCTACAATCTGTTTTCCTCTCCTTTACGTTTAATACCCACAAAGATAATGCTGACAACAAGAAGAAAAGGTTTATAGATATCGGGAAGGAAATCTGCCTGGCTGTCCTTAACCTACCAAAATATACACATTTTTTTTACCTAGTTTGCTTAGTCTTTGCAGGATGGTTTAATCTAAAACCAGTATATTAAGCAACTAGTAGCAATTTTGCCTCATTGTTTGAAGAAATGGCTGAAAACCAAAGGTATTCCAGGAAAAAATTACACAAGCCTGTGTAGAAACACCAGGAAAGCAGATGTAGATGTCCCTGATTGCTCCTTTTTAAGAGAGGGGAGATTTTTTTCTCCACTCAGCTCCATGCCCCCACAACAATTTGCACCAGTTGGGAGTGCCATAGCATGGAGGGGATAGAAGGTGTGTAGGGCTGCAGCTGTCCATGGCCCTCCCCGAAACGGCAGAGACCAAAAGACCCCAAAACACCAAGACATGGTGAACAGCCATCCCAGGGTGAGGATGCACAGCACAGACCCAACCGTGTGGTTTCGGTCTGGAAAGGCAAAGCACAGTGACTGCTCACTGAATTTCACCCAAGGGTCTCAAAGCACACTGCAGGCATTAATTACACCCTCTGCCTTGCAGAGATTAATTAAGCACTGAAGCCTCACGGTCCCTGAGAGCCGAGCACAAGCCTCCATTCACTAGTGGCTAAAATTGAGCCAAGGTTGCAAGGGGACTTCACGAGCACCACTGGGCCCCGAGTGCCCTGTGTTGCTCTGCAGCGGTGGCTGCCTCCTCCTGGGATGCTTTTAATTCCTCTGGATGTGTCCCAGCAAGTCCCCCTGTGAAGGCAGCCCTTCAAGACTTTGCTCTGGAAACACTCTTTATGGCAAGGCATGGTACCCAGAGAGACACCAGGGGAGGTGAGGAGCAGTCCCATCCCACGGCCACCTTCTAGTGCATCCACTCAGCTTCTATTTTAAAGGACCCACAGGAGGTCCCCGATGTTAGCAGTCATTTTTCCTAATGATGAACTTGGCATCCCTGATGAGACATCTGCATCCGTGTGCCAAGAAACTACAGAGTTTCTTCCTCGCGTGCTGCTGGCTACTGGGCAGCTGTGTCACCCCTCCCCGGGTGGGACAGGCTGCAGAAGATCACCAGGCTGCCTTTTCTGCCCATTCCTAACCCCTCCAAGCCACAAGAGACACTCACAGCAGCTCTGTGGGTGCCATGGGAAGGCACCCTGACATGCCAGGGTGCTTTTGAGATGCTCCAGAAACTGCCGTTGCTGCATCCTTCTCTGCAGCATCCTTCTCCAGTCCAAACCTGCGCGCACCTCACAGGACTCATGCAGCCTTGGGCACTCCAGAGGCCTCTCCTGCGAGGCTCTAGCAAAGCAGCGGAATCCTCTCTGCCTCCTGACCTCCCTGTTTTGCTCAGATCAGGCTTGCTGGCTGCCTCCCATCTTCCTATCTGTCTGGACGACTCTGTGTCCTTTTAGAAGGTGGTCGAGCTATTTGCCAAGGGCCAAGCAATGATGGATTTAGACAAGCAGCCTGCTGACCCACAACCATCCACTGTCACCGTTTCTTTAGCAACAAATGCCTGGATGAAATAGGTGACAAGTGCATAAAAGTATATATGATAGCTGTGCAGCAGAGAGCTGGAAGGCAAAAGGGGATTGCCAGCCCCTGCAGCTAACGAAGTGCTGGCTGTGCCGCAGCTGCAGCCTGGGAAACCCATTAAGACCACATGGGGTGTCAATTGTGTGTGAGTGGTGGGCCTGCAGGCACTGCGTGACGGCAGCCCCACGGTGGAGCTGGGGGGACCAAAGAGACTGGAGAAGACAAGAGTTTCTCCACACGCGCCTGCCTGTGCCTCCCAAAAACTGGGAAGAGCAGGTGGACGGGCACAGCCCCCCGAGGAAACCCAGAGACATGGCCCCAGAAAGCCTGAGCTGCAGGTCAAGGCAGAGAAAGTATCACCCTGTGCATCCTGTGCTGCCGTGGGATGCAGAGGGGGAGATGCCCAGGGAGGGATCCCTCGGAGCTGGGCTTGATATAGGGGCTGCATCTCTGCTTTGCTTTCGGGTCAGTGCAATCCCACAGCTATCCAGTCCCCCAGTGTAGGTTCCAATGGGATGGAAGGGATTTAGGAACCTCCGGGCAATCCCACACAGTGGTCCCGGTTACCTCGTATCCTGGTTAAGTACTTTGACAGACAGGTTTCTGCTCCTTAATGTATGTAACTGGTCAGGGTTAGTCTTACTGCTATTAGCAACTAAAATCACTCTCAAACCAACTTCTTTCCAACCCAAGCACAGCAGTTCTTTTTGTTCAACGTGTAGAAATACCTCTTTGCTATGTCTGCATTTTTGGATTTTATCTTTCTGGTGGTACACAGAACCATTTTTCTTTTTTCCACATTTTCTAAGGAGTTCTGGCAGTGGGAAGTTGTTTGTAAATCACACAACTATTTATTTTACTGGAAACATCTGCTTTAACACATTTGTCTTGAAAAAACTTTTTTTTTTTTTTTTTTTTTTAACAAAGGTATTAGGCTGCAATGTAAATTGGGCACATCTGTTCATGAGTCACTGCAATAGCGCTGCCTCCAATGCACCAGATCACACACATCTCCAGGGGCCTGATCCAGCAGAAATCGGAAACTTACAGCTCGCTCTGCTCCCTTTTCCGGCACGACTTTTCCGAGAGCATTGCTGCCTGATTTAATAAATTAAGGCCACTAAATAAGAAAGACCTATTTAGCGTCTGCTAATAGCATTAAGCGTCTGGCCCAGCAGACACTTAAGTATCACCGAGGTACTCAAGCTGGTGCCCCACTCCCCGCGCCCCCCAGGAGCCCAGGTCAGTGGAATCACTCATGCGTGGGGTGCTCCAGGATGCACCAGCCCTACCTCTGCCCACCGTGCTGTACCACTTCTGCTGCCTTCAGCCGCTCAGTGCTGCCAGTAAAAATATTTAGAGAAGCAAACATGATGGAAAGACATCAGCTGAACCTCCAAGATCAAAACCTCACTCACCAGCCGGTATTCATCCACTGGAAATACAAGGGTCAAAAGACCTGGGGGTCCAGGAGAAACCAATCAGCTTTGTTGCTCCATTGTCCTCCTGACACCTGACATCTGCCACTGGCCCCACATTTGAAACACTGCTCCACTGGCAAAAGCACCCACGGACAGATCACACAGCAGCTATGGGGAGGTGGCCGTGCACAGCCACATGTCAGCTGCACAATGCTGGGTGCACCTTACAGAATAACAGAATCGTTAGAGTTGGAAGGGGCCTTAAAGCCCACCCAGTGCCACCCCCTGCCCTGGGCAGGGACACCTCCCACCAGACCAGGTTGCTCCAAGCCCCCTCCAACCTGCCCTTGAACCCCTCCAGGGATGGGGCAGCCACAGCTTCTCTGGGCAACCTGAGCCAGGCTCTCACCACCCTCACAGCAAAGAATTTCCTCCTGAGATCTCACCTAAATCTTCCCTCTTCCAGTTTAAAACCCTTCCCCTTCATCCTATGGCTCCCTCCCTGATACAGAGTCCCTCCCCATGTCTCCTGGAGCCCCTTGAGGGACTGGAAGGGGCTCCAAGGTCTCCCCAGAGCCTTCTCTTCTCCAGGCTGAACCCCCCAACTCTCTCAGCCTGTCCTCCCAGCAGAGGGGCTCCAGCCCTCCCAGCATCTCCATGGCCTCCTCTGGACCTTGAGTCTCTTTTAATCTTTGCAAAGGCAGAAATAAAGCTCCAAGTGCCAGGAAGGGAAATGGAAGGTGACAGCACACCAGATGCTCCCTGCCAACAGACACTGGAGCACAAGAGGGGGAAGTTTGCCCTTAGAGGGAAGGGGAGAGCACAGCGTTTCGGGTGTAAATGCATTCTTTCACATTCTCTGTGCTTACCTTAGAAGCTGATTTATCTCGACAAGAGAAGAGGAAGAGATATCGCAGGCTGTGTTCTGTGACGACTTTGGGGAGCACACAACTTTTTTTTTTTATTATTTTTATTTACTTTTTACTGAATGATCTACACAAAACCCAAACAGGACGAGCAAACATAGCGGAGCCGCAGAGCAGACGGCGGTGAGTTATCAGGGAGGCAAAGGATATTACTCAGACTCTGATAATAAACCACCAGCTCCCACCTGCCAACTGCAGTCTGCCTAACACAAAAAAAGTCCGAAAACAGGCTGCAGCAGATGTCTACCACCCCATGCAGGAAGCGTCTCCAGCATCCATGGGACACAAGCAACTCTAAAATAGCTTTGAGTACAACAATTTTACAGAGACTCAAGATACTGAATTAAAACAGGAAGGAGAGGGAAAAAAAAAAAAAGGAAGAAAAAGGATGTGTATCACATTGCACTTGTAATTTACATTTTAGAAATCCTGCTGGGACTCTTGCGTTGGATTGAGACGGTGACAGATGTCCTGGCAGTGTGTCCAGCTGCTGAACCCCATGAAAGGGGTCCCACAGCAGCCAGCAGTACCTGCCACCATGACACAAACCTCCCTGCCCATCATGGGACCAAGGGACACACCGTGGGAGTGGCCGGCCAAGGGATGCAGCAGCATCCTGGGGACTCAGTGGCATCCAGCAATCGGTCAGCCCCAAGGCAGCACTTCAGGCACCAGCTTCCTGCTCAGAAATGGGATATGCAGAAAGGGCCCTCGGAAGAAGGAAGGTGAGGGAAAGGAAAGGGGCTGCTAGGTTTAGCATTCCAGCTCCACGCTGGGCACAGACCCAGCCTCCCGTGGGAAGGAAGGGCAGAGCATCATTCCGGCTCCCGCGGGAAGCAAAGAGCGAACAAAAAGCAGGAACTGACAGCAAGATGTTGTCAAGAGCCTCAAATACCACTGAAGACATTTTCTGACACAACAGAAGCTGGTCAAAATGCCAGATTTCCATTCCCACAGAAAACGGAATGCGCTACTGCTCCCATGCAGAACAAAGACAAAATGCAGCCAAATTTTCTGTTGTAACAAAAAAACCAAACCAAAAATAAAAACCCACTCCACTCCAACAAAGTCTAATCAATTCATTTGGATTTCTTTTTTTTTTCTGTGTTATAAATAAAAACATACTCTCAAGCAAACTTTTAGACAAGAAGTGGCTCTGGAGTGAAAGCCGACCGTGCTACCTGGTGGCATGGGCAAGCAGGTTGTTGCTGCATTTCCCCGCTGCAGGAGCGGAGAAAGATGTTTCAATTTACTTCCAAAACAAGAAGAAAAATCCCATCCAGAACCCCAACATGCTTCACTGCATCCTGGTTCCAGAAGAGAGGAACTTTCCAACACGAAGTCTTCCCATTGGAAAGTTTCCAACCTTCC
The DNA here is from genome assembly GCF_001431845.1 of Calidris pugnax. Taxonomy (NCBI): domain Eukaryota; kingdom Metazoa; phylum Chordata; class Aves; order Charadriiformes; family Scolopacidae; genus Calidris; species Calidris pugnax. The sequence continues at coordinate 1,415,375 of NW_015094505.1, forward strand.
TTAAAAGCAACGTGTTGGTGGGGGGGTAAACTTTAGGGTCAAGTCGCTTTTGCCCCAGGTGAGATGCACCATAGACCCAGAAAAGCTGGCAAAGATGGCAAAATTCAGAAGCACTCAGCTACCTGAAATTTACTGGTATGGAAGAAAGCCATCTGGGCTCTCATCAAAGCCACCAAAGCCCCGGGGCCGGGGATGGATGGCAAAGGCAGAGCTCCCACCGGCGGGAAGGAGGACATCTCCTCCCCAGTTCACAGCTCATCCATCCCCATCCCAACACGAGGGGTCAGGGATCTACTGGGGGCCACCTGGGAAGTGGAGGAGCCATTGCCGAGACACACACCTGGTTCAGGTCGCGTTACTCCTGGTGTTGGCCCCAGCAGATGTGCACACACAGGTCAAGGCTAATGCACACCAGCCAAGGAGAGTTTCTGCTTGACGGACGATGAATCCCTCGCTTCTGGGGCACACAGAGGCGACTCAGTACCCTATCATGTCCTGGTAACACACCCACTGATGAGTGATTCGCAGGCCAGACCCAAATACACACTATCTTCACTTGCAAAGAAAGGCTGGAGTGAAAAGGGAAATAAATGTGGATTTAAAATTCCGAGTCCTGAGAGATTTCTCTGGAGGAGCATCCCTTTCCCTCTTTCTGATGTCTTTTTGGCAATGACTAAAAAGACAGGCTGCTTCCTGGGCTGCTTTTCTGTATTTCTTTCTGCTGAGACCATCAAGCATCAGCACCAGGCTCCAGGATCAGTCCCGTGACCGAGTCCATTTTGAGAGCTTCATCTCAGGCAATGCCTTTTCTTCTACCTGGGCTACAACCCATCAGCCTTCAGGGAGCATCACTGTTTGGAAAGATCCAGACATCTTCCAGATATTTAACTTACAGCTTTGTTTAATCAGGCTTTATTAGTTCACAGATACATACTTATATTTATGGAAAGATGCAAAAACTAATTTTCAAGAATGCGATGCTCCTGTCTCCAAGGAAGTAAGAACCTGTTGGATCCCAGGTAAAGAGATCGCTGCCGTGTAGGCTCTCACGCAACCCCATCTAAGTAAACACTGGCTCCCCAGAGCCTTTGGTTGTTGCCATAACGCAACTCGCACTGCTAAGTCATTGCCACAATATCCCATATAAAAACAAACCCATTTGTTCAAATTTGAAGAGAGGGAACTGAGAGGTCAGGATTTTAAAGTCATTTCCCAACTTCTTCCCTTTAGGGCTCAAGAATGCTCTGAAAGTTGTATCCAAAAGTTTTCCAGTAAGTGGTGGCTTCCATGGTCCACCTGAAACATCATTTGTCCTCTGATACCTCTCAGAGCAAAATGATCAACAGCAATGCAGCAGCCACAGCAGAGAGCCCAGGACCGTCTCCCAGACCCTTCCAATGAGAGAGGGCCACCTGGCTCAATGTTAATTGTGTTTGTGGTTTTTCACACAGTTGCATTTCCCCAAGATACATTCTGGGCAGACACACATTGGGCTCATCCCGAGCCAAGTTGTGTCTAATAGTCCTTGATGGACTTTAATTCTGTGAATTTGTCTTCTTGTCTCTTTGACTCCATGTAACCTCTGGGTGTCCTTGCTGCATGACGTTCCTCCTGTTCAAGCCTTGTCATTGTCCATAGCCAAGTCCCCAGCACCACGGCAGTGTGCGCCAAAGGACCCCAGTCTTGCTGACCCCGGTCTCGTCTTCAGCCGCTGGCTGTGATTTCTGTGTGCCACCATTCCACAGTAGCTCAGCTGTAGCATTGTCCTGTGCCTGCTCCCCTTCGGTGGTCAAAGACACATGAAGTATAAGCAGATATGACAAATTGCAACCTGATCCCAAGGACCATGAGCCAATATGGGCACTCAGTGCTTGCTCATCTTCACTCTGCATCAAGGCTAAAGACAACACAGTGAAGTCCTCTGATCCAGCAGTCCACAAGGAAAGGATCTCAGCTGGATCAGCCTGTCCTGGACCATGGAGGAGTGGAAATGCCGCCAGGAGAGAAGGCAGTCCTTCTTCATGCAGGGCATATCCCCCATTTTCTGAGAACAGGAGCCACAGCAGCCATGGAGTGAGAAGGGAATGACCCAGTCATAGAATCATAGAATGGTTTGAGTTGGAAGGGACCTTAAAGATCACCCAGTTCCAACCCTCCTGCCCTGGGCAGGGACACCTCCCACCAGACCAGGTTGCTCCAAACCCCCTCCAACCTGGCCTTGAACCCCTCCAGGGATGGGGCAGCCACAGCTTCTCTGGGCAACCTGAGCCACAGTCTCACCACCCTCACAGTAAATAATTTCTTTCTAGTATCTAATCTAAATACCCCTCTTTCAATTTAAAAAGATTACCCCTCATCCTATCACCACATTCCCTGATCAAGAGTCCTTCCCCATCTCTCCTGTAGCCCCCTTTAGGTACTGGAAGGCCATTATAAGGTGTCTCTGGAGCCCTCTCTGAACAACCCCAACTCTCTCAGCCTGTCTTCATAGGCGAGGTGCTCCATCCCTCTGATCATCTTCGTAGCCCTCCACTGTCCCCCTCCAACAGGTCCATGTCCTGTTGAGGACTCCACACCTGGCCATGGTACTCTGTCCCGTCCCCACAGGACGTCCCCAGGATGTCTTACAGCTTAGTGTCTGCGCACTGACACGAGTGCTGGGTGCACGCACCCACGGGCACAGCTGGGACACGCTCTGGGACTAGAGACCTCTCCCCCAACACCAAGAAGCACTGTGCCCTACAGCCTCATTTATTACATCCCCCTAGTGACTCTTATCAGCTTGTCTGCAGTAAGGCGTTAGTAAAAGCCAAGCCACTCATGAAAGGGATGCCCTCTCCCACGTGAAAAGTCAATCAACATGTTATATTGTTATCAGGCTCACAGACAAACCTCTCTTTGTGTGACAAACTGCGCAGATACGATGCCCTGGCCATCAGCCATCAGCATAAGGTTACCTTGTCCATTAGCAAGTAATACCTGGTCTGCTTCTGTCTGAAATATTACTTTATTATTGTCCCTTAAAAAGAAATCCAGTGAAGTTATTTTGTCTCTCCCCAAAGAAAAATGGCACAAAAAGAAAAGCAAGTTTGTATCTGAGTCAGGAATTCTGTTTCGGAAGATTTCACATGTTTTCAGCCACAGAAAACCAGATTCATCATCCTTTAAAGATAAATATGACTATCACTATTGCAATTGGGCAGATTTTTGCATACTTGAAATTGTTTTGATGCGTTCAGTCATGTAAAATGCTGCACTCAGTAACGATTTAAAGATACATTAGCTCCCAAACTACACTGTTGAAAAGTATCTCCTTAGATGCTCTGCTATAATACAAACTGTTATGCAAACTTGCAACCCGAATCAAGGGTGAGACTTTGGCCAGCAGAGTAGCATTATCAACATCCAGGACTGATAAGCAATCACAGATTTTTGTGCGTTTGCACAGTGTAAGAGCAGAAGCATCATCTCCTCTACCCTTCAGCCTGTCTGCAACCCTTCAACCTCACTCAGGCACCTTATACCGAGCCCAAGAATCAGCCTCATCTGCATTGATCTGGGCTTCCAAAAGAAGCATTGAGGCCAACTTCTGCTCACATTGGGAAGGGGATGTACGTGATTTATGGATATGAGGATATCAGGGATTTACCCGCCCTCTACTGATCTTGCTTTAAAAAACCTGGTACCTCATCCTTTGTTTTCGGTCAGGATGGACCGAGGCACTGGAAGTCCAATTCTAAAAATACCAGATACAAATTGCTCAGACAAGCTTAGATCTGCAGCCTGTAACCTCAACACCAAAAAAGTTTTAAAGAAAACCAACTTAAAAACCAAAAAAAAAAAAGAAACCAGAATGTAGGAGCATGGGATTAATGTATCCAGTAAATTTACTTGCTGATTTCACGGATGTTTTTGCATACACGTAGCTTTTCTCAAAGTGCAAACTTATTCTGATAGATTAATTTCTTGTCCTTCAGCTGTGGATTTATTGTTTCTTTGGAGTAACTCACAGCACAAAATTTAGGAGAACCCTTCCAAATGTATACATTATGTACAGTGGGACTGTGACATTATGTACAGTGGGACTCTGAAAGAGTCACACAAACAGCCAGCTGAAGGATGCTATAAACAAGTTCATCTCTGAAAGCCACCAATAATTTTCCCAGTCTGTCAATAAAAAAAAATAAATAATCATTTTTGCTGACGTCAAAAGTGAATTAACAAACTTGCCACTCAATCAGTGGCAAGAGCTTCAGCCAACCACTGCATGTGACTCTCTCTCCATCTTCTAGCTTGTATTTGGACAGTGACAATGAATTCTTGACTTCCAACCAAATCTTCATTAAAAGGAGAAATTTCAACAAACACAAACACTAGAAATAGCAAAGCAATAATCAAGCTATTGCACTGTTTTAGTTGGTTCGTTTCCAGCTCTTCCATCAGGATAATCTCACTGACATTTGGCCTTGTCATTTTTTTGCCCTGGGACAGGATGAGCGTCTTGTAAAACAGTATGTTTCTATCCTTGCTTCAGTCAAGCATTCAACAGCACCCTCCTTGGGGAAAGAAAAAAAAAAAAAGGAGAAAAAGAAAGCGTTCTACTATGAAAAATATAGTTAACAGTCCTAAAGCTTTTAGCAGAATAGAAAACACCAACGGAAGGATGCTGCGTCAAACAGGCACAGCTCACCCCGCCGTGGGAGCCAAGGACAGGGCAGCTCTGCTGAAGGCTGAGCAGAGCTACGTACAATGAATATTGATATTGTACACGTGATATTTTTCAGTAGGACAACCCAAGCCCCCAGGCTGTGCAGTGGGAAGGCACAACAGCCACATGGGCCCGCACTGTCACCAAAACCCACACAGATGGGGACATTTTCCACCCGTGGAAGGAGTATTTTAAAAGTCAATCAGGTAGTTGAAAACATCTTTCTCCGTAGACAGATAAACATCTCAACGAACCCACTCTCCAGACCCAGCACTAAATCCAGCAGAGCAGTATCAGCAGATACTGGCTGCTCAGATGCGGGCACCCCGTAGGCATTGCAGAGAAGCAATCACCATGACAAAGGGTGGGAAGACATGATCTTGTAAAGATTTTGGCTACTGTTAGTCTGTCTCCCAGCACAAGCACAGACTGAGCCCTGGAAGATGTCTGAGCACTCCCAGGTTGGGAGTGTCCCCTTTTCCAGCACGAATACCCACTTCTAAGGAAACTTTCCCACAGGAATGGGCTGCAGAAAACAGGAGAGCTGCAGCCAAAGGGACCCTGCTGGCCTCCAGCGCTGCCACACACAGCCACCGCCTCAGCAGGGAAACCCCCCAGGAGCTGCTGGCTCCCCAGAATGAGCAGCCTTTTGCACCCAACGGAAAAGCAATTTAAATGTTATCATAGCAGCAGCATCTCCTATTCCCTGCCACAGCAAGGGGGGCTGGGTGGGAGGAGCTTGGATTGATGGCACCTCCAGAAATAAACCTTGGAGCAAAAGGGGTGACGAGAGGAAGGTTACCAAAATGCTGAGCTGTAGGAACATCTCAGCACTGAGAACTCTAAAATACGGAATGGTTTACTGGGACATTTGGAGATGTTTAAAAGCAAAATAGGATGAAATTTGCAACTCACAGGGGTTCCGAGCAGAACCAAAAACATATATTTTTTTAAAAAATTCCAAAAGCCACGGTGCGAGGCAGAAAACACAGCGGTCCTGCTCCATGGCCAGGCACAGCATGGCCACACAACCACAGCAGCCCTTTCTCCCAGGAAGGGGGCTACCAAAGACATCACCTGCTCCATGACGTGCCTATATTGTCCTTTGGAAGCTACACTACCTTTGTAACATAGAATCACAGAATTGTCTGGGTTGGAAGGGACATTTAAGATCATCTAGTCCAACCATCAACCTAACTCTGATAAAAACCATCACAAACTCATGTCTCTAAGCACTATGTCAAACTGGTTTTTAAATCCCTCCAGGGATGGTGCCTCAAACACTTCCCTGGGCACCCTGTTCTAATGCTTAATAATCCTTTCTGTGTAAAAATTGTTCCCAATATCCAATCTGAACCTCTCGTCGGGCAACTTGAGGCCATTTCCTCTTGTCCCATGGCCTGTTCCTTGGGAGCAGAGACCGACCCCCCCTGGCTACACCCTCCTTTCAGGGAGTTGGAGAGAGCGAGAAGGTCTCCCCTCAGCCTCCTTTTCTCCAGGCTGAACACCCCCAGCTCCCTCAGCCTCTCCTCACAAGACTTGTGCTCCAGACCCCTCACCAGCTCCGTTGCCCTTCTCTGGACCCGCTCCAGCCCCTCAATGTCTTTTTTGTGGTGAGGGGCCCAAAACTGGACACAGCCCTCGAGGTGGGGCCTCACCAGTGCCTGGTACAGGGGGACCATCACCTCCTGAGTCCTACTCCCCACGCTGTTCCTGACACAGGCCAGGATGCTGTTGGCCTTCTTGGCCACCTGGGCACACTGCTGGCTCCTGTTCAACTGACAGTAAACCAACACCCCCAACATGTATAAAGGGGTTACCAACAAATGGCTTTTCCAGCCAGGAAGTGACCATGCTCAGACAGCCATGCTCAAGCCTGCAATTTGACAAGAGCTCTTGAAACAATACTGCCAAGAGAATAAACCAGTGGCAAAGCAAGCCTGAGACTGTTAAAAGAGTTAGAGAGATGGGTAAATGGAGGGACACATTGTGCTGATCCTGACTTTCACCCAGTGCCAGGGTATGGTGTGGGTTGCTGGAAGCCCAAGCAGAAGTCCAGCCCAGCTGGTCTGGTCACACACACACATGGGCAGGGCGCAGGAAAACCCAGGGCCTCGAACTACAAACTCCCCCTTAGAAATAACCAAGGGAAAAGCCGAAAGGCAAAACTAACTGCAGGTTCTTCAGCAGGAACAACCAGGCAGGGGAGCTGTTTTACACACGCAAATTTGCAGAGCCATCTTTATATATCTTTATTGCACACATCTATCCTTACATATCTCATGGGATGAGGCCAACTTCCCTTCCCAGGACAAACTATTTCTGCTTAATTCTGCCAAATCCATCTGTTCCCAAGACAACTTTTGTTACTGCCTAACACAGATATTCTGGAAGGGTAAATCTTCCCCTCATCCTCCCACTCCCCCCTCCCCCCGGTTTCTGGATTGCTCAAAACATTCCCTGGGTGATGCTCCAGCGACTAAAAGGGATTTTTTTCCTCCTGGCAAAGCTTATGAGATGCCCAGGGGCAGAGCAACCCTGCACAAGTGAGATGCACCCCACTACCTTTGCAACCACCCCCCTGAAAAGCATCCACCTCCTCTCTCTCCCCCAGCGCCTGCTAACGCCGCCCGCCTGGCGCAGGAGCCTCTCCAGCACCCATGTTTTATTTTCAGGCTTCCTGGCAACGAGCTCATGGGTTATAAGTGGCATCTCGAGTGAGAACGCCGGAGGTGAGCTAATTAGTGGGTGGCTGTCTGGAACGGCAGCGAAGCGCCAGCCACCCCGGGCTCTGTTTGCTTTGGGTGCCCGGTGTAGGACGACAAATTCCAGGGGGGTGCGAGGGCATGTTTGTGTCCTACAGCCTGGAAGACATCTGCGCTGACTCGTAATTGAGGGGAAAATACTGTAATTTATTCACAGGCAGGATTTGCCATCGGTGTGGCATAAATATATGTGTGTGTATGTACACAGCTCTATTTTTAGAGCTGCACGGCCAGGGTGCCGGCTCCACGGTTACTCCATTGACAAACAGGATGCGCTCTTCTGTGAGCTGGGAGGTTTTCAGTCCTCCCCCTTATTGTAAACATTATCTGCCTTCAAAATCCTTAATGTGTTGCAGATGTGACAAACAATAAAAGACCTATCATAAAAAAAATCCTGCCATCTCCATGTTTCCCACTGGGGCAACATAATAATGAATTTATTAGCATATAGCGCTCACCAACATATGTTTATAGTCACTCACAAACTTTTGACTTGACAGTTTACAAGTATGTTTAAATCATTAAAGTTTAAGTTGACTGTCCAGTTATTACAGGCTCATTATATATAGGAAATAAAGGTTACATTTTATACAACAGGCGATAAATCAAAACTAGTCTGTATTCGAGACTGACTTGTTGGTTTTGTTTTTTTTCCTTTTGCTCTTTTTCTGTTTCCACATTTTTTCAAGACCTTCTGAGGGGACATCTCGGAGGGGCCAGTACTAAGCAGCTGGTTGCAGTTAGCCAGCAGGACCAGCGGCACCCACACCAGCGAGCAGGAGAAACTCCCACCACATCCAAGAGATGCAAAGACCTCGGAGGTGCCAAATTCTGCTAATGTTTTCACTCAGCCGATGGCCAAACCCAGCACCAATCCCAGGCGCCCATCTTTCCTCCTCCCCAAGGCATGGCCAAGTCATAGAATCATAGAATTGTCTGGGTTGGAAGGGACCTTTAAGATCATCTGGTCCAACCGTCAACCTAACTCAGATAAAACCCATCACTAACCCATGTCTCTAAGCACTATGTCAACCCGGCTGTTAAATCCCTCCAGGGATGGTGCCTCAACCCCTTCCCTGGGCAGCCCATTCCAAGGCTTCATAATCCTTTCTGTGTAAGGCCTGGGAAACCCTCTGCAAGGGAGATCTCCACTGCCACCACGGGGCCAAGGGTATTTCCTCCAAAGCTGAACAAAGCCTCTAAGAGAAGGAAAACAAAGCACCCAAGCTGCATTCCCCAACAGCAAACCTCGGAGGGTCAGCAGAGGCACTTGGACACCCTCAAAAGGGGGTTTGAGCCCACTGCTACAACACACATTCCCCCCCCGGCCATCCGGCCGTGTTTCTGCCCTGACACTGCAGAGCATCCAGCATGGGATAAAACGAGAGTCAGTAACTCAAACCCTGTCCTTTCTGCCTCTATTATAGGGTAACTACCTTGGGAAGGAGACAGATAAAGCCACGCGAAATGTAAAAGTTCATTTCACAAAGTATTTCCAGATTTCAAAGCCTGGCATCATGTCAAATCGGCATGCTAACCTAAAATTTAGGATTTGTGGGAAGGGGCGGGGGGGGAATATGGAATGGTTTCTGGTCCCTTTTATTTCATGTTATGTACATGTGATATGATATGATGGAAAAAAAAAATTAATTGAAAAATACCCTTTCAAAGTAAAAAGAAATATCATTCTCAAAAATGTTGAAAGTGAATATTTCCACACCATCAGCAACTTTTCTGGGCTTGTTTCCAACATAAAACTTGAACAGAGTCACAGTTTATATCCAATACCAACCAAATACGATCCTGTCACTGTCAGATCAGCTTTGCCTTTCTGCTCTAAAGCAAAACACAAAAAAGGGAGCATCATGGCATGGGCAAGTGAGGAAGCACCAGAAGGTGTCCCTGGCCACCATGATAGCACAGCTCATGTCCTCCAAGGCCAGCCGGTGCCTTGGCAAACCCTCACACCATCGGCAAGCTGAAAGGCTTAACCTGCCAGGAACACGATGCCCCAAAGACAATGTTGTTTTAAAGTTAATATTTAGCCATCCGGTAGCAAAGGCAGCAGCAAACACCCTCCAGCAGAGTCGCCCAGGGAGGACAAGTCCTCTTTTCCTATGACATGGTCACGTACCGCAGTGACAAGAGAGGTCTAAACTGCTAGACAGGCAGGTTGTTGGGGAGATCAATACAGTGATTAAGCTAGCCTGGAGAGACAGAGAAAAAGGCAGAAAGGATTATACACCCGGCTTCAGAGATCACTGATGATATTATGGGGAAGGCTATAAGAGGAAATTAGAAACACATTAAAAATAGCATAAAGGTGTGAGACAAAGATCACGGAAAATGAAACACGTATCTCTGCTCTCAACTCAGGATGATGTGGATCACCTGCATTTCTTTAGCGCACACTTTGATATTTAGTTCTTGGATGAAATAAAGTACATTTTATCCTTCTCCGAATTCTATATTTCTGTTTCAGACTTGGATTGGAGGACTTAAAAAGTCTTTTCTTTCCCTTACCCAGTATTTGAATATATGTATTTTATGTATTTTACATAATGTGTCAATAATCTTTGATATGAAACTGGCATTTAATATTTCAGCTCTCACTTCATTAAGGATATTTTAATTATCCCAGACCAATGGAAGGGAATTTATAAACATCTGTGCTTCGTTTAAGAGCCCAAATTTGCCTCTTAAACTTCAAAGCTGTAAGGCTGATTTTATCCAGGTTCAGTTGTCTGGTCTCTCAAAGAGCAAGGCGTAGCACTGGAACCAGCATTAATTGGGCCAAGCCCCCAGCCCGCAGACCCACGGCCAGCGGACACCGCTCGGCCGCAGCGGACACGGCCTGGTCTGGTTGACATGAGCAAAACAGATGCTGCTGCTGAGCTCCACAGAGCCAGGAGGAGGATGACAGGGGCTAGTGGGTCAGGGAGAAGGCACACGTAGGTGGCCTTTGAGACTGCCCAAGTCACAATCGGTCCTTCACTTTCTCTACCCGACGGGTGACCAGGGACTACCTTACGAATAAGGTAGCCTGGAAACACTAGAAGTGCCTCAGGGCTGTTTTCAAAGCAACCAAAGACATGACTCGTACTGGCAAGCAATGCAATTTTAGGCTCCTGAGTACCTACATCACCTCTGAAAAATGAGCCTGAGTTATTTGCAAAAAATTACCATGGGTCTCTAAACCCTAGATCAGAAATAACCATCGTTTGCTTGCAGACAAACAATCCTGACTGACTTTCTGATGTCCTCTAGAAAGCGGAAAAGCTCATCTCTATGCTCATGAGCGTGGGCAGCAGTGGGAAGCAGAGAAGAGGGTGACCCTGGGACCTACAGCAGGTTTGAAAACTGTCTTGAACCTTCTTCCATAGGTTGCCCTCAACACACCCCTGCAAAACTGACCTGGAAAAGCAGTGGCATTTCTTCTCCAGCTGCACCGAGGCCAACCAGCATGATGCATCAGTGGTACCCACGGCGAGTGGACCTGAGCAGACCCCAGAGAGCAGCTCCCCACACATCACCAAGACCTACCACTCCCAGACAGGCACGGCCCATGGGACCACCCATCACCTGCTAAGAACCGGAGCTGGTTCCTCACTCGTAGCTCTCCATCCCCAGAGCCTCCACTGCAGTCGTCTTCATCATCACAGTCTCCGCTCTCCTCCTCCTCCTCCGGGGTTTTGCCTGGAGTTTTTCGGGGGGGCAAAGCCATCCCTTTGAGTAGCTGAAAGACATGAGGTGCCACAGTCATTCAACAGCTTCCCTCCACCCTCCCTACCTCTTCATCCCATGCTCACAGGGGGAGAGGGTGACAAGAGAGGGACAGGGCTCAGTGGTACAGGACTCCATCACACTCCTCATGCCAAAGCACTGACCAGCTCAGGTTCATTCATGGACAAAGCTGCAAATCCTCAATGAAAGAAACAAAAGGAGGTGGGAAAACCACATTGAGTAACTCTGCCCTTCAGCTTCTGCCCAGCAAGCATCGCATCATCTGGAGCACATCTACCAGCCCTTCGAGACCCCGGTGCCACCAAAGCCCTGGAGTTGGCTACAAAATGCATGTCTGTTGTTAGGCCAGATGGAGCAAAAAACAGTAGTAAAAGGAAACCCTGTTCAGGGATTCTCACTGTTTTCAGGCACTCTCTCCCATCTCATAAGTAACATAGGTAAAAGGAGAGGGCAGGTCTCTCAGGTCCGAATGGCACCCCCAAATATTTCATTCCTCGTCCTTGAAGTACAGAGGATGCCAGCTGAAGATTTCAGGATAGCCAAGCCAAAAACAATGGAAGGATCTTTTAAAGGATGTTTTAAAGCTGAGTCCTGACTAATGGTGCCAGGTTGTACATCCCTGAGATGGGGATTCAAATATTTCCACTGGTTTCTAAACACGGGTGGGAGCCCCCCACGCTGCCCCTTCACAGCCCCCAGAGGGGAGACGTTTTAAGCTACAGGCTTTCTCTTCCCGCTGACTTTCCTGATTTTGCTGTTGCTGAAAGCAGCCTGCTATTTCATCATGAACCCAGATCCACTTTGAAAAAGTGTGAGTCAGGCAGTTAATATATGCTGAAAATTTCTATCACTACCACTCTGCTGTTAAAAGCCTTCTTGGATTTAATCTCAGCACCAAAAAAAAAAAAAAAATAATGAAAAGGATAAGTAACAGAGAAGATATTGCAAAATGGGAGCTTTCCGCATACTTCAGGGGTTTAGTTAGTTCCATCCATTGCAGCAATATGCGTGCCTTTCAAGGCATTTTTTAATATCTGGAATGTAGGTTATATTTTTAAACTATTAAGCTAGCCTTAGAAAACAGTTTCTAAAATATTTAGCTGCTGAAGTTTATACAGCCTTGGAGGAATGCTTTGGGCATCTGGCTTGCTCTGTCCACGGCTATGTCCACATACCTTAGTGTTTATATTAGAGGAGCATAACGTAATGAAAAACAAATGGCTCAACGTGAGACCCCTTCGGGTTCCCCGGCTGCACCAAACCTCTCCTTGGCACGTGCAAAAGTCCGCCCGGCACGTCAGTGTGCCGGGTTCCCACAGCCACCATTGATAGCAAAACGCAGCACATCTCCCCAAAACTCAGGGGACACTTTTCCATGGCCTTCAGCAGGCTTTGGCTCTGACCAGTAAAGTTCACTTTTGAGGAATTTTATTTGAACGTTTGCAGGCTTTCCCAGAATATGGCGTAACCACAAAAGAACAACAAATGAATTTAAAAAAAAAGAAAAAAAAAGGCAAATGCAGCGCTGGGTGTAACATGGGGAAGACCTTGCACAGGAACCAAACACGCCAACCGCCAACCACTCAAGCCCTTACACCATCACTTGTACTTCTCTCCTCCAAACGAAGCCCACAGCTAATAGCAGTCCTCAGCACAGACTATATCAGCTGGAGGTAGAACGAGGGTCTCCTACGCACAGCACCTAATTACAACACACATCAGCTCGATCCCATTGCCCCATTGCTAAAAAAACACAATCCCATCATGGTGGAAGGGGACTGTCACCGCCCAGCAGCAGGACGGTCACTCCTGATCTGCAGGATGCTTGCTTCTCTGCATCCAAGGGATGGAGCAAGCCAGCCGGGAGGGACCCCACTGCACAGCTCAGAGGCACAACTTTCATTACTTACCCAAAAAAAGCAGAGGGACTTTCTGACGGAGAGAATTAAGCTTTGGGATATTTTCAGATTTAATAAGCTCAGCATGGGGCAGGGGAAAATCAGGATTTTTCAATTGTATGTTTTCAAAAAATAAATTACTGAGCATTTGTTGTATTACTACTTTTTTCTTGGCACGTCATAAATTAGCAGCTTAATTTCTTTGCCTTTGTAGTCACAATAAAATGGGACTTTCTGAGAAATACCATGCGGGCATAGACTTTAGATGGAGTGAACATCACATCCCTGCGCCACGCTGCTCCGTCCTTTGCGAGGACAAAAGCCCCATCCTCAGCCACGCGCTCCCCAGCTGCTGAGAACCACGGGGAGGTTCCATCAGCCCAATTTTGCAGCCGGCTCGGCAAGAACTGAAGGCTGTGACACAAAGCCTACTGGCACCATCAGAAGAAATCCCACCCTGCTCCACTGGTGCCTCCAGACCCGGGAATGCTGTCGGATGCCTCGGCTTCAGCTGGAGCAGCAGCCACAGTCCTCTTATCGACCATTCCACAACCTCCCCGATGGTCTACTCGCTTTATGAAATTATACTTGGTGGACTGAACATAGATTCCCCATCCTTAAATAGCAAGCAGAGCTTACTGTACCCTAACATTAGAGTTTATTCATGTCCTGTGGTTTAAAGCCTATGGTAAGAAGCAGGAAAATACATATTCCGTCGATCACTAAAGTAGTATGTAACAGTGAGATAGCTTTAACTTAATCACAATTCATCCAGCTGTAAGAGTTTATAGTTGTATCTACTCTTCTTCGCTAAACCATAATGGCAAAAATACACTATAATGTACACGATGTAAACTAGAGCACTAATTGTGGGAGTTGGTGTGCGCACCCACATCTCTGAGGTGTCTGCAGGACAGTCCTCTCCCACCTGCACAGCCACCATACAATCATTTAGGGTGGAAAGATGACCACAGCAGGAAACACATGGGCCACAGCCCCTTTGCTCCTGACTACAAGTTCCATTGGCTCAGACGTTCATTGGCTTTATTTTCAATCTCAAAAAATCATATAATCACATGGGGTTGGAAGGGACCTCTGGAGATCATCTAGTCCAACCCCTGCCAGAGCAGGTCCACCCACAGCAGGTCCCACAGGAACGTGTCCAGGCAGGTTTTGAATGTCTCCAGAGAAGGAGACTGCACCACCTCTCTGGGCAGCCTCTTCCAGGGCTCTGCCACCCTCAAAGTGAAAAAGTTCCTCCTCATGTTTAGGTGGAACTTCTTATGTTCAAATTTGTGCCCATTCCCTCTTGTCCTGTCACTGGGCACCACTGAAAAAAGACTGGCCCCATCCTCTTGACACCCACCCTTTAAGTATTTATAGGTGTTGATCAGACCCCCCCTCAGCCTTCTCTTCTCCAGACTAAACTGACCCAAGTCCCTCAGCCTTTCCTCATCAGAGAGATGCTCCAGGCCCCTCATCACCTTTGTAGCCTCTGCTGTCCCCTCGCCAGCAGTTCCCTGCCCTTCTTGAACTGGGGAGCCCAGAACTGGACCCACTGCTCCAGCTGGGGCCTCCCCAAGGCAGAGCAGAGGGGGATCTCATCCCTTTTAAGTCATGGCCCTCCAGACGGGTAGGGTGGGCAGTGCTGCAGTCTCTCTGATGCCAGAGCATCACTATGAGGGACAACAACAGCCCTGGCTGGTCTCCATATACATCTCGGTTGCTTGGCTTGTCCTGTGGTCTCTCTACAGCTTAAAAAACAAGCCAGACGGGAACGGTGTGCTGAGCCTTTCTGCAAGGAAAGCTCCCCAGGGCATCCCAGCGTGATTTACACAATTATTCATAACCGTACAGTGACCAGACAAAAACAGATGCAGCAGTGTGGGGTAATGACTCAGCTGGATTTGGACGGGCCACGGTGTGTTGAAATCTTTATAACTCCTCATTCTTTACAACCACTTTACTCAGAGCTCACCATCCCACCAGCCCACTGAGCCACCTGGTCTTGTTTTTCCAATTTTAACATAAACAGTGAGAGCTGCAACATACTTTTTATCATTAATCTCCTGTCTCCAAAAAGAAATCAGTGTTGTGTTCATTGGACTGCAGTTTAATAGCTGTTTTCTGCTTTTTGGAAACTACACCCGCAGTATTGCAAATATCAATTTGAGCAATACGGAAAATTGTGCCCACAAATTCAGATAAAATATCAGCAGTGAGCTACAAGCACTGTGCTCCTTTAGGGCAGAAAACATCCCTTTCAACATGCTTCAAAAATATGTAAAGTAAAGAGAACAGCCAAACAGATTATTAAGGGGAACAGAAGACTTTTAGAAAAACATTTAATTCCTTCATGAGTTTAGGGGAGAAGCCTGATTGATATTTGTAATCTTTTGGTGGACAGAGCTGTCATTTAATTTAGCTTGCATGACTGAAAGAATTTAATAAAAGTGTTCCACAGAGTTTTGCTGAAATTCTTTGCATGTTTTTAGTAAGCCCCTGGAATACGATCAAACCTAAAAAGCTGGAGAGGACGGAGACTGAACTTGCAGCTAAAATAATACTCAGGATTGTAATATATGCTTAATAATCAAGTATTCACATCCAGCAGAAAAAGTGCTTTAGTGCAGAAACTCTTCCAGATACCCAGCCATGTGTCCATGTGCTGCTTGGCATCATGAAGGGGACCCTGGGAACTGGACCCATCAGTGAAAACCAGCCCCTGGCTCTGCCAGAAACCTTTCCAAACTCAACCAAACGCACCAGCTCAGGACTGTTCGCAAAACTCAGATCTTCCTTTGGAAAGACAGAGTTTTGGAGGAGCAAAGGTGCTATTTTTCCCTTGCATCGCACAAGCTGCCCGCTCTGGCCACGCACTTTTGGGTACCTGACGCGGGTCAGATTTTTCTATTTTAAATTCCATCCTGCTGAAAACATTGTTTTGGGGGAAGGAAACCAGATCTTATGGCCAATCCTGACCTTGAAATCTGCAATACTGAATAATTTATGGGTGGCTTTTAAATCAGGGCAGCATCATGGGAAACGTGCAGATTTTCACACGATACTGTTCCCTGTTAACAGCTCATTACAATGTACAGAAGTATATTCTCATTATGAAATACAGCTGGGGTTGTTTTGCTTACGAAGGTTATTATCTGATCACAAGCAAGAATCGGGGAAAGGAACCCATTTTAAAAGGCTGAAGTTGTGGACTTTTTTGAAAACTCATGTGTTTTGAATTTTGTGGCCTGGTCATACACAAGTATGCAACAGGAGAATCGATTCTCTCCACTCCCTCTGCTTATTAGCCCTGGAAATACCATGGAAAAAAAAAATCTTTTATTAGCAAATACTTTCTTTATTATTTAACCAGCCCTCATCATGAGATTCGCTGGTGCCCTCCACCCCACTTCCCTATTTCCCAGCTCTGTTTGGTTTATCCTTTTCGTGGACAGGGGCCTCGGTGGCAGAAGAGCGTGCACAAACTGAAACTCGAGGCAACATCAACAGCATCATTTTCACTTGCTTCTTTCCATGCTCTAGAGAGCTTTCCCCCTCTTGGGCGGCCACAAGATGCAACACATATTACAGAAAAAGTCAATGTTCCCTGGCACTGAACACCAAATGCCATTTAAAAATAAGGATATTTAAAACTTTAATAAATATCTGTAAATATCAGGATTTGTGTTTCTGTCTTGCAAGAGCAAGAGCATGTGTGTACAGATGGGCATTGTTGCCCTTCCGACCACAACATTAGCCCATGGAGAAAAGAGCCCATTTTGGCAGGAGAACACCCAAATTGTGGTTTCCTTGCGGCCCTTCCAGTTGGATGCTGGACAGACATGGCAGAGAAGAAACCTGTTCCGAACTGTACTCCTATTTCAGGCTCAGCACAACAAGGAGCGATCACTAATCAGCTGTTAATAAAGTGGAAGCAGGCTTTGGAGCTGGAAAAGTCATTTTCAGTCCTTGGGAAAACAGGGAGTTGAGCACATCAGCTGTTTTATCAGCTGCTCTAAAAGCAAATTCTGCACTTCCCCATGCTGCCTACTTCGAGACCTCTCGGGTTTTGTACTGCTGAAGCTGAACTCGGCAGACCTAGCCCCCAGCAGCACCATGTGCCCTCTCTGGGCAGGGTGGGCAAGGGACACCCTCCCTCCCCATGCACCACTCTTGGGTCGCTCCTGCTCTGGGCTTCACACCAGCCCATGGCAATGGGCACCAAAAGGGGTGAACCATAGCTCTGAGTTTATATTCTGGCTCTTCAGCTATAAAAACATTTTAGTCTTTACTTCTAGCATTCAAAATACCATCTCCTGGAATAGGAAAAATCCCTGCCCTCCATCACTTGGTGTCTACTGGCGCAGCAGGAACCCCTTTACTGTCTTCACAGGCTCCAGAGGAGAGGCTCTCAGCTACCAGTAAATCAGTTTTCCTGGTCACTCTCCTGATAGCACAAAGAAGCTGATGACAGCAGTGAATTATTGGCCAAAGGGTGGCCCTACTTATGGATCATCAGCCTAATTCCAGATTAGCTATCAAAACTGACACCATCCCTATAGGTAAAGGTAGACAGTTAAAGACCCCTAAGTGCTGGCAGTAATTAAAATGAATCCGCACTGGACAGTAAATCTCTTTCTGCAGCAGAAGGGGCTGCCAAGCCCTTATGAATTGCTCGGGTTTGGTGACCGCAGGCTGATGCCCTGTGAGGATGCTCCACGGAAGCAGAGGTTAAGCCCTCGCTGGCATGGCAGAGGCAGAAGGACCAGCTCCTGCTTGCTCTCCCCAGGCCGGTGGGAGGTCACTTCCCCAACCCGAACAAGTGCCCATTCGTCACCGGGCACATGCGAAAAAGAGATTACTTGGGCTTTACGATCAGCTCATTCACCTTATGTCCAGTTCCTTCCCCTTCCACCCCGCAGCTATTTATGGCTTGTTTTTGTGCGGCGGTAGGAAGGAACAGGACAGTGTTGGTGCTGAGTGGGGCTGCAGGGTCCTGGGGCTGGGGACCTGGGCAGTCCCCATCTGCTTCTGGCTCATTCCCTGGGCCCAGCATCAATTCTGACACTGGAGAAATGCTGCTTTTCTCTTTCTGAGCTGCTACAGCCCCTTCTCCTCCTAGACATTTCTGAGACCAAACTATCACCAGTCCTTCTGCATCCCTTCCTACACACCACTGTCTCCCTCCATCAAACACAGACATCCCTCAAACTTCAAAATCCAATTATTAAACCAACCATTGAACACACAGCTGGTCCAGGCACCTTGCTGGAATCTGCCTGGACTGTTTCCTGCCAGGATCAGACAGAATCCTATGAGCTACCACTTCACTAGAAGTGATGTAGGAATGCAGCTATTTACTGCAAACACCCCCTTCCAGCTCTTCTTTGCTTTGCCTGGGCTGATCTGCATCACCTCCTCGGTCTCAGTCTGTGTCACAGGGCCCATAACTGCTCCAGATTTGGTGCTACTTGTGCCTGAGCACCTCCTGTTTGGTGCACAATCTGGGAACCCCCTTCTGCTTACACCTGTACCTTGAGAAAGGGAAGCAGAATACCATGCTTAATCTCATGGGTGGACCTTTAGACCTTCACTGAGGCAAGAGCTGGGATTTCAAGATCTCTTGGGCTTTCAGACTGTCTGGAAGAATGAAACAAGGAAAGAAAGTCACCAAGAGAGCTGTCCCCACCAGGCAGATAACCACCCATGCCTGTTTGAGGGTAGAAAAGGCACTGTAAAGATGCTCTCTTCCTTGCTACCTGCAAAAGCTGTCTGCTTCAAAGCCTTCCCACACCATTTCTCAGTCTCCTACCAGCAGCCCCAGCTGCCTTCCCCTCTCCTTTCCACCCACTCTGCATCACCAGACAGGAGAACCTGGACCAATTTCTCCACCTGCCAAGCAGCCACCCCTCGGGGGGTTGGCAACTAAGCAAAGAAGGGGTGTGGGAGTCTACATGAGCCAGGACCCATCACTGCTATTACGCATATTTTCCGTATTTTGCTAAGTTGTGTTGGAGCAGAATCCCGCTCTGCCATCCAAACACCGCTCAGGAAGGCCCAAAGCGCACGTCACCTGCAGATAAAACATGAAACAACATGCAAAGTAGGAGCACAAGGAACAAGAAGACAACATGGGTAGACGTGGAGCAATCAACAACATTGTCACCATGACATCCTTCAGGCATCTGAGGAGAGATGGCCCAGAAGGAAGGTGCCCTAGATGCAAGAGCATCTAGGAGGATAGGCAGGTATCACAGCTACTACATACCTACTAGGTATCATACCTACTCTGCCCTTGTGAGACCCTATCTGGAATACTGCATCCAGCTTTGTATTCCTCAGCACAAGAAGGACATGGACCTGTTGGAGAAGGTGCAGAGGAGGGCCACAAAGATGATCAGAGGGCTGGAGCACCTTTTCTGTGAGGACAGGATGAGAGAGTTGGGGGTGCTCAGCCTGGAGAAGAAAAGGTGGAGCTGGGGACAGAAGAAGGGGAGAACTTAGAGCCCCTTCCAGTCCCTACGGGGGCTCCAGAAAAGCTGGGGAGGGACTCTTGATCAGGGAAGGGAGCGACAGGATGAGGGGGAACAGTTTTAAACTGAAAGAGGGGAGATTTAGATTAGAGATCAGGAAGAACTTCTTTGCTGTGAGGGTGGTGAGACCCTGGCCCACGTTGCCCAGAGAAGCTGTGGCTACCCCATCCCTGGAGGGGTTCAAGGCCAGGTTGGATGGGGAGCAACCTGGTCCGGTGGTAGGTGTTCCTGCCCAGGGCAGGGGAGTTGGAACTGGATGATGTCTAAGGTCCCTTCCAACCTAAACCATTCTATGACACCTTTAGCCATGCTCCAAAAGGCCCCATGTTTCTGTGGAGGGGGACCAGCGTGCCCGCGTGCCCACAGCAGGGCATGCAGCAGCCTGATGACCATCCCAGCTCAGCCCAGCCCACTTTGGAGCGGCTGGGAGATTTCCTCTTGGCTCAGGCTGCAGCACACGTGGCCGCTCGCCGGCTGTCAGCAACGTCTGCCGGGGCTGCTGGCGAGACAAACATCTCGTCCTTGGCACCAGGTAGGAAACAGGGAGCCGAGATCTGCCCCGGAAAGGATTTTCTTTCCCCCCTCCCACCCCGGCTTCTCCTCCTGCCACACAAATGAGAGGCAAAACTCTGTCCCAGCCGCTTGCCTTTTCCCCTAAGAGCACACAGTGGAGAAGGACTTCTCAAATCGTGTGCTTTTCTGCACACTGTTGTCTTGTACGGAGGCTTCTGCCAGAACACCAGCCCCTCTCCCCTTGGCCTCCCAGGGGCTGCTCTTTCTAGCTTTACTTTTGCATTCATTTCACCCCAAGGCATGGGAACCCCCAAAAAACAACCACAAGCAGCTCTGCTGGATGTCCCCAGCTCTACAGAGCTCTCACAGGGGACTGAACAATGGCCTCATAAGCACTTAACTACTGTCAGACAAGACAACGGCCAATTACCACGCCATTGATTTCAGCAGAGACTTAGATCAGGCAGGAGGAGGATGATGCCGTGGCAAACACCCCACAAAACTGTTGGCCAGGGAGGAGGGAGCAGCAGCTCTGCCCTCCCTGAGGACCTGCTGGCCTCCACACCATGACAGGTTCTGCCTTGCTGAGCCCTGGATGTGCTCTTGAGAGCTGGAGGGGTTGGTGGCCTCCAGCATCCCCTGGCCACCACTGCCACCTGACAGCCATCGCTCCATCCTGCATGGGTAGCAGAGCAGGGGGTCCACAGGCAGGACAGGGCTGGTGTTGCTGGGTGAAGGTAACAAGCTGGAGGGGGGACCCCCAAGCCCAGACCCTGCTGCAATTATTATTTATGCACTTCACATTAATCAAGCATTTGACTGAGACAAAACAGACCAGAAGTCATCGTGGGAAGAGGGTCTCTTCAGCACCCATGGTCCCTAAGTAGCAGCTGTTGACTGGGCTGGCTCCTGGGCAAGGTCACAGCACACCTCTGCCTTGAGAGTGTGGCTGCTGCTTTCCATTCCCAAAGAAGGGAAAGTTTAACTTCACAGACACAGCTTTTCCAGTGTTGGCACCTGCCTCCTAGAACCGGTCTACAAACAGGAGGAGGAAACATCCCAGCTCCAGCACAGGCTCTGCTGACACACCAGGGTGCCACCCGTCACCAACACCAACAGAACCAGACCATGCAAGGCTCAGGCCCCTGGAGACGCAGAGGAGCCCTGCCCGGGGTGAATCTCCCACGCAGATCTGCAGCCACCAGCTGAAGCAACTCAGCATTTAAATTAGCTTCAAATCTGGTGACTTTATATCCTTCCCCAGCGAGACCTGACACTCACAGAGGAAGCCCTGAAATGCACCTACACCAGTCTCACCCTCAGCATTTAGGAGCATATGGGCTGCCCAAAAAGGTCAGTAAACTCCTTGCCCACTGGTAGGCGGCAGGCATTCGAGGGGTCCTGCCAAAAATAAACAGTAATTTCCTGCCCATCACGATACGTCTTGATGGCTCGGACACTCATCCTCCACCAGCTGTCTCCTCGTGCTTCACAAGGAGCATCTTCTTCCGTGCGGCCTCAGAAAGGCCAGCCAAGCACATTCTCTTCTATTAAATACCGATCCCTCGCCATGCAGTCAAGCAAGGCCATAGGACATAAATACCCCTGCAAACTTCCCTGTTTGCCCTCAGTTTTACGCACTGCAAGGGCCATCCCTCGCAGCACGTGCCCCAGCAGCCAGAGCACTGAGACACAACCTGGCCTTTGCAGTGAGTGGCATGTCAAAAGCAAGCTACGAAGTTTAATGAGCCGCAGCATTAACCGAGAGAGCCCTCCTGAGCCGTGAGGGTTATTTACACCTGCCCCAAGGCACACAGGTCAAAGCGGTCCCACTGGCTGGGGACAGGGTTTGCCAGCGCAGAGACCTGCCTAATTACAAACATCTGCTTCGTCAGCAGGTGTAACAAAAGGGGGGGATTACTAATTATTCATTACCTAAAATACACAAAACCTCTTGCACTTTCTGACAGCAGCACAGCTTGGATGAAAGCTGCAGCAGTCTGTGCTGGCCACTACCTGCAGGGAGGTGGGACAGGGAATCAGGAGAGGTCCCAGGAGCAGCTTTGGGTTCTTATCAAGCCAAGCCAGAGCTTTAAGAAACAGACCACCCTTTCCCAGAGCCGGACTATCCAGAGGGGTACGTCCAACACGTCTTCTGCTTCAGACCAGGAAAGCTCTGGTGATGTTTGTTGCAAGAACAAAGCTCTTGAGACTAGAATATGAACTGCTGCCGCCAGCAAATGTCTTTCTGTGTACAGTAGTAAGACACCTTACACTGCCCTGTCCACCAAAGGGATGCCAAACAAATGACTGTTTTCAAGAATCACTTTGGTTGGACGAGACCTTTAGGGTCCCCTGGTCCAACCATCAACCTAACACTGCCAAGTCCATCACAAAACCGTGTCCCTCAGCACCACATCTACATGTCTTTTACACACCTCCAGGGATGGTGCCTCAACCACTTCCCTGGGCAGCCCATTCCAAGGCTTCATAACCCTTTCTGTGTCAAAATTGTTCCCAATATCCAATCTGAACCTCCCCTGGGGCAACTTGAGGCCATTTCCTCTTGTCTCATGGCCTGTTCCCCGGGAGAAGAGACAGACCCCCCCCGGCTACACCCTCCTTTCAGGGAGTTGGAGAGAGTGAGAAGGTCTCCCCTCAGCCTCCTTTTCTCCAGGATGAACACCCCCAGCTCCCTCAGCCGCTCTTCACAAGACTTGTGCTCCAGACCCCTCACCAGCTCCGTTGCCCTCCTCTGGACCCTCTCCAGCCCCTCAGTGTCTTTTGTGTGGTGAGGGGCCGAAAACTGGACCCAGCCCTTGAGGTGGGGCCTCACCAGTGTCCAGTACAGGGGGATGGTCACTGCCCCAGTGCTGCTGGCCATTCTATTGCTGACACAGGCCAGGATGCTGTTGGCCTTCTTGGCCACCTGGGCACACTGCTGGCTCATGTTCAGCCAACAGTCCACCAACACCCCCAGGTCCTTTTCTGCCAGGCAGCTCCAGCCACTCTGCCCCCAGCCTGTACCGTTGCAGGGGGCTGGTGTGACCCAGGGCATGACCCAGCACTTGGCCTTGTTGAACCTCATCCCATTGGCCTTGGCCCATCGATCCAGCATGTCCAGATCCCTCTGTAGAGCCTTCCTACCCTCCAGCAGACCAACACTCTCACCCAACTTGGTGTTGTCCGTGAACTTACTGAGGGTGCTCTTGATCCCCTTGTCCAGGTTGCTGATAAAGATATTTTAAAAAAATGCCCCAAATACCAAGCCCTGGGGAACACCACTCCTGACTGGTCGCCAACTGGACTTAACTTCATTCACCACAGCTCTTTGGGCCCAGCCATCCAGTCAGTTTTTCACCCAGCGAAGTGTATGTCCATCCAAGCAGTGAGCAGTCGTTTTCTCCAGGAGAAACAATCCAGGAGAAACACACACAAACCCATAGCAGGCTGAGCAGGCAGGATCTGGAAAGACTCCTCCGCCACCCATGCCCAGCTGGTGTTGTGAACAGATACGCATTAATGCCTCTGGGAGAAAAAGAAATAAATGCCATAAGTGCACCGTGTTCCACTCTGAACAGAGTATTTTGGAATTGCACCAGGAAAACCCCCAACTCCAACCTTTCCATCGCATGGAGCAGCCCCTGAGGACACCACCGCTAGGCGGTGACACACCATCAGGCTGGAATCAGAAATTACATTACCCTTAACGAGCCTTTTCTTGACAACAAAAGCAATCAAATTTGTTCTGTAACGCAGAAAATTAGGTTACTTTCCAGGCCTGCTCTGGCTGATGAAGATTAGCTCCCTGAATCCCAGTCCCGTCTTGCTCTGGACCACACTTTAAAAAGCTTGACATTAAGTAAAATTTTGGAGAAAAACACACGAATGAGAAACCTACCAATCACCCAACTAACTTCAGAGAACTGCGGGCTGTGCTACTGGGACCATCAGGGAGGACACCTACCTCAGACATCTACTGATTAAATTTGCAGTTTGAGTCACAGCAAAAGGCGACACTTGATACAATTAATGAGGCCCAGAATAACTGTAATTAACTGTTAATTTGGCATCAGCGGCTCCACTTACCCCATTTTTTGCTGCACAAGGATTCCTCCAGGTTTGTTTCCTCCACAACCGGATAAACTCCAGCACTGGTACAGAATATCTGGTGTTTGTTTTAAAGCACTGCTGTGCATCAGCTGCATGTTTTGGACACAAAAGCAAATGAATCCCCTTTAAAGGTATATTTTTCCAGCTGATTTCCACAGCACTGTCTGGAGGCTGGTCCCTTCAGAACACACCTGAGGCACCTGCCTCCCTGCTGGAGCTGAAGCCACAGGGGCAAAGCTGAATCCCTTCTCATCCCCAAGACCACAGCAAGCAGGGAATTTCAGGGAAGGAGAGTGCCAATATGCTATTTATGTTACCCAAAGGTTATGAACACCAAATAATAAACCAGTGTGCAGACCAGCCAAAATTGAAATCCATCCAAGCTCAGCCCCAGCAGCTTTCTGGGTTTACTGAGAAAAGCAAGGAGCTTTTTCCACCCAGAGAAAGCTTTGCTGCTCCTATAGTCTCTACTGAGCTATTCTGATACCACACAAGGGGTGAAACACCAGGGATAAATAAAGTGACCCTCAGAAGAGCAAGCGGGATCAGCAAAAAGGAAACACAGGTGAGGCGTTCCTTTTTGATACCGATAAGGGAGATACACAGCTTCACACGGGAACACACCTCTCCCAGTCCTCTCCCACGTCTTCCTGAAACTCATTGCCAGGAGAAGGACAAAGGAAAGTAGGAAGGACAAGAAAATAGTGAATCTTGCCTCAAAATGGAAGCTCTGCAGTCCCATTATTGACCAAAAAAAGGGATACATGGGGATGGAAAAAGGACTGGAGTGCTCCGAGGAAAATCCTTTAATGAATTATTTTCTCCAAAAACTGGATGATACGAGGACTTTGGATATCGACAGGCATTTTGGCACTCCCTTCAATCAAAACAACCAGTCAGTGAGATAGCAGCCACAGCCGGGCTTATGCAGCACACGGGAGGTGCTCAGGCCCTGAGCACAGCTTCACGTCTTGGTGCCACCGAGCAGCACCAGAAATGTGTCTATTTATCGCCCCTTCCTTACCGAAAATGGGAAATACCTTACATTCCACAGTAAATGTAACTGCACAAGCAGGAAAAACCTAGGACTGAACAGCGCGGCCTCTTGCGCTCCTCTGCGGCCTGCAAGGCCGTGGGTAAAACAGGCGAGGAACCCCAAGCAATCACAGATTACACCTTTGTTTAAAAACACACACGCGCAAACACAGCGGGTCCAACTAATCTCTGGCTGTTAAAGAAAATCCATTTAGGGCGACCTGCGGGTACAGCGTTTCCACAACAAACCCGGTAATGCCGGGAGGTTTGCAGATGGGGTCCCGCCGGGCGGTAGCTGGCCTAGGCAATCACCAGCTCTTGCTAAAATGGGAAAGGAGGGTTGGGGTTTAAAAAGCAACCCGACAGTCAGATAGGTTCAAATTTAATTATGTTCTTGCTACAGAGGGTCACGCTTCCCCTGATTTAACCGGCCTGGCAAAATCCTGTAATCACCAGCTCGCGTATGGAGTCGGAGAGCGTTTACCAGGCGCCTTAACGAGAGCCGAGGCACAGCTCAAAAGGAGGATGGAGTTAGTCTTTAAACACCAGGCCTAGACTTGGTGGAGCTATAGATTATTTCTTGCAGTAAAAGAAGAATTAGCTGATCCATTCCAAAACGCATTTATCATTAAAAGAAAGATCTTCTGTCATTTTATTTAATAGCCTTAGTAAGAAATAATTGCAATGTCTGGTTGCTTTCAACAACATGTGGTTTTAATATTTTAATTGTTACAAACTGTTTAATAATGTTGAACAAAAGGCGTGTCCATGTAATTATTGTGTTTATTAACATTTCTTTTGATAAATTATATTACACATATACAGCACTTGAGACATTGTAGTGTTAACTTATTAGAAGTGGAAAATTAGCCAAAAGTGACTTGTTTTGGTGCAATTTAAATATTGTATTTTCAAGCTATAAGCATTGTGCATCATGTTATTTAACAATCTGGCTGCCTGTGCATTTTTCTTATTATTATGCTGCTTCATCTGGCCGGGGTATAAAAATACAGTGGGAATAATAAACCTCACAGAGCCTAGTAGGCCACAGAGAGATGCGATTCCACCAAATCTGTCAAAGTCATGGATTTTTCTGAAGGGGAAATATATTCCTGAAAACTCCTCAGATCCCCAGGGTCTCCCATAATAGATATAACAGCTTTCCCCACTTGGAGGCAGCTCCCCAGGACCCCCCCATCTCCCCCGAGGTGCCCCATGGAAGGAGAGCCATCATGGCACCCTCCGGACAGCCCATGTGCACGTTCCCCACATGCCTCGAGCAGGGTGTGGATCTGACCCTTCGCCACCCCGAGCTTCATCTCCCTGCCGAGAGGTTAAACCCCCCTCACCGGTCCCCGGTGCTCCACCATACTCTGGCTTTTGGGTTGAGAGAGAGAGACCCGGGCACAAGGGCATCGGGCTGTTCCCAGGCCCATTTTGTTTACATTTGATTCAATCAAGTTGTGGCCTTTTGGCCTCTTTCCAAATTAACTTCTGGGTGACCTCTGCCGTGCCCTCTCCCAGCAGCCAGGCTGCAGGGAAACAGCCCATTAAACTTACAAACAAATATAGGACATATTGGTTGATCAACCCAGCTTCAAACGGGGTATTTAAACACCGGGGTGTGCTTTTTTTTGCAAACTTCAAGTCTATTTTGTCTTCAGTCCTTCTCACCTCTGGGCCTCCCTTTTTTTTCCTCTTTTCTTCCTTTCGTGTTTTACTCACCTCTGGGCCTCCCTTTTTTTTTCTCTTTTCTTCCTTTCGTGTTTTACTGCCTCGTAAAACTTCTAAATTTTGTTCTCATCCTCCTGTAAACCCCACGAAGAGCAACATGAGGTGCTTTCACATGGGGCTCAACGCAAGACCCCGGTCTTTACACTGAGCACATGAAGAAAGGCGGCGAGATCCTGATTGGGGGAACAGCTGTAATACTCAAGAAATTGTGTGTTCCCCTTATTTCCAAGGAAATAAATCAAAGCGGGTTTCTCAGGGTCTGTGAAAGCATATTGCCTGGATTCCAACCCCCAAAGGTTGTTTTTTTTTTTCAAGAGCTTATATGGTAGTTAGATTTCTGGCTAGACAATATGCAATATGATAAAAACACAGTCCCTATATGGGGCAATAAATTACAGATTGTTTGATGTGGAAACCAAAGAACTGTCAAACTCCAGTATATCTGAAATATTCTAAATGAGCCCTTAAGTCCAGTGTCTGGAAATGTACAGTATGTTTCCAGGCCCTTCAATCTTGTAAAGACACATCTCCCCCAGTTAAGATTCCTTTTATGGATTTTATTCTTCATTTTTGATGGGTTTTTCCCCTCCTTTTCTTCCAATATTACACTCTTCCTCCTCGGGATGGTCCTGTGATAAATACCAGGATTTATCTAACCATAAAAAGGGATTGGAACTGGGTACAAGCTTAAGCAGGTAAGTGCAGTAAGGATGGGTAAAGCATCTGCTTTGGTGTCAGAGCCCCATAAACCCTGCAGAGAGCACAGCAGTCAGAGAGGGACAGGAGGGAGGACCAAGATGTCACATGGGCTGATCCAGTACCCGCAGTCTCCAACCCTGCTGCATCCTCACACCAGCATCACTCAGGTCTGCTTTCCTGCACCCCCTCTGAGAGGAGGTTCAATAGGAGATCACCAAGCTGGCAGAGCGTCTGGGACGTGGGACACTATGGCTCCCACCTCAATGCATAGCTGTTAAAACGTGGAAGCTCATCCCCTTCTGTCAGCCATCCAAACATCCCCGTGGTGGGAGGAAAATTGAGTGACCAGAGAAAACAGCTCCCCTTGCACACAGATTTTTGCCTAGGGATGCTACCAAGTCATGAAAAAACTGAGCAAGGCTTTGTGCTGACACAGAATAACCTTTCAATTTCAATATAGTTTCACGTGTGGGATGAGTGAAAACCCTTCTAGCTAGAAACAGACCCCATCCACTCTGGGAAATAAAAGTTAGGAACCAATTCCAACTCATTTTCCTGAAGGTGACCCTTGGCCTCCCAGCTGAGATAACAATGCTAATATTTATGGATGGGCTGTTCATGCCTCTGGGCACACAGCAAAAATAACTCAAATCAAAACTTGGTAGACATCTAACAGAAATGAAAAAAAATAACAAAAAATCCTTACTCCCAATATGGCCATAAAAAACCATCTCGCCCACCAACACATGAAAAATAGCACCACCCACAACCACACATTCGGGTGAAACAAAAGTCGTCTGGAGACTTGATGTGATGAGTAGACAACACGGAGGGGATTCATCCAGAAAGGACTGCCTTGAGACAGCTCACTACTCAGGCGCTGAGCTTTACTCATTTATTTATTCTAGCCTGATAAAAGGGTGCTTGAACCAAACTAACACAATCTGGCCAACTTTTACTTCCCCTCCTTTCTGGGTTAGGTTTTCTATACTCCTTCCAATCCCCATAGATTTCATTCTAATGGACAAACACCATTCTCATTTCAAGCTGCAAAAGTTCGAAGATAATTTCTCATATATATATATGTGGGCACTTACCCAGATTCAGTTTGAGAAGACAGGAACTAATGAGCAAGCATGATTTCTGCAGACAAAACGTTCTCCAAATGCAAGCAAGCTTGAAAATGTGGCATGCTGCTGAAAGAGCACAGGTTTTTCAGCAGTGTGAGTGGCCTGGAATAAACCGAAGCCAAGTCATTGGCAATTTACATGACACTAGCAAAAATCTACAAGTAAAAGGAAAAGCTGTGGAACTCTTTATGAAAACTGCACCAAGTCTACCCATGTCCACAAAATCCAAGCTGCATCTCCCACGCGACGCACGGCGAGGAATTCATCCTATGGTACTAGATTCACAATTTACTGGTAGTCCCATGGGGAATCCACTACAAACACTTGGAAAGATGCTCTTTTCTCCAAAAGATTCTGGATGTCTGAAAACCCTGACCACTGTTGGCTTAAGCTTGGTGGATCAGGAGATTTTCACCCCTCCCCAGCCCGGGAGTCCCCACCGCTTCCCAGATCTGAAGCCAAAACCTGAAAAACACAACTGTAATTCATCCATAGCTGCTCCTTCCACATTTCCTACTCCTTGGCCTTCCAGATGCATTCCAGATGTGAAAGACAGTGCAAAACTTCAGTAGGCCGAGAAAATAAGTGTGATGGTGAGCTACGACACCTCAAATCCCAAATCTCCGCAGTTACTTTCTCAGTATATAAGCTACTTACCATAGACTAAAGACACTCCACAGGAATAGCTATGTTCATAACTGATTTTCACCTGATTTTATTCTCAATCCCCCTCTTTCTCAAACACAACTTGACAAGAGGGTTGGAATTTTTTTCCCCAAGCTCTTACATTTACATCCTTTACACCAAAACTGTAGTGACAGGACGAGGGGCAATGGCTTTAAGCTGGAGGGGAACAGATTTAGACTGGAGATTAGGAGGGGGTTCTTTACTGTGAGGGTAGTGGAGCACTGGAACAGGTTGCCCAGGGAGGTGGTTGAGGCCCCTTCCCTGGAGATATTCAAGGAGAGGCTCGACGAGGCCCTGGGCAACCTGGTCTAGTTGGGGGTGTCCCTGCTGACTGCGGGGGGGTCGGACTAGATGGCCTTTGGAGGTCCCTTCCAGCCTGGGCAATTCTATGATTCTATGAAAACAACTCACCTGTCCCCCATAGCACGTTCCAATCCAGTATCACAAGGAGGGGAGGCACTGTAAGAGATAAAGCTGACCATATTTTCCCCCCTTCCCACTATTTTTCCCAGAGCAGTGCCTGACAAAGACATGCTGCTGCTGCAAACAGCTGAGTTCAGCCCAGCGATGTTTACCCAGGGTCCCTCATTCCACAAATCTCTGCTCCTCAGCAGCCTGAACTGTTCAGCAAAGACCTAACTTGACCCAATCTGGCAGCCAGCATTTCACAACCACTTGATGTCAGCAGTTTCAAGTACACTAATAACCCTGTTTTGTTCGGTGCGACTTTCTCACTGCAAATGGCAAAATATCATTATCACCTGCAGGTTGAAGCCTGCCCTCTACCCCATTTAACAGGGAGCTGATTATGCTATTTCCCCCCCCTACACACACTCCCCTCCTTTTAGCAATTATGGGCTGTTGGCAGATGGCATGGCTCGGGGAGGCGTACGGGAAGGCAGAGCAGGCTGCCCAGATCGACTCTCATGTGCCGGGGTGCTCCCGGGGACCCCGAATCCCTTGCTGCATCCTGCTCCCAGACAGCGGGTAATGAGGCGTGCCGGCATCGGGAGGTGCGGGGGTTAAACCGGGAACTGCTATGAAAACAGTCCCCGGCTGTCGGAGCAGGAAAGCAGAGGTTAGCAGAAAAGTCGCTAAGGCAGCAACTCCAGACAGAGCAGCCCTCGAAGCCCACCCGGCTGGGGGGCAAAGCTGGGCTTAACCCCGGGAACCCCCTGCTGCCCAAAGCCTCATGCTGGAGCGATCCCAGTGAGGTCCTCACCAGTAGGAGCTCTCAGGAAAGACTGTGCAGCTCAGCTGTATTAACAGACAGCGTTAGGGCCTGTTGCCTGCTGCATGTCCCTGGAAAGTACAGAGGTCCGAGCTATCAGCCTGCTGAAGATCTTACCCCCCACGAGTTACCCAGTGACATGGAGAGGAGAGCAGAGTCCACTGCCAGCCTGGCCAACCCGAAGCAACGCTGCAGAAGAGCTCTAGGAGGTTAAGCATCGCAAGCTGAACGCCACACAGAGGTGCCACCTAATCCCTTGGCAGCAGCGTGGCTTGTTCATAGACCTAACCTGGCCTGGCATGACAGGTAGAGACAAGATGCTGCTTGTCCTGGCAAAGATGCCAGGGCCGAGACCGTGGGAAGGAAGCTCCTTCCCCAGTGGAAAGGGTCTCATCCAGCTCGCCATTTCCCCATTCAATGGTGATTTGCCCCAGTAGGGATGGGGAATGGATGCCCAGGGAGATAGAACAAACAGCTGTATCTCTGCCAGCTATGAGCAATGCCAACGGGGACTCCTCCAACCAGAGGAGACATTAGGCACACGCCACATTGAACTGTGCCAGCACCTCGTGCTTGAGGGCATCACGGCAGCCCTGTCTTTCCTGGCCCTCCACTGTGCAGGGGCCAGATGCCCAGCAGAAGCACACCACAGGGATGAATCCACGCACCTGCTGAGGCGCAGGCTGAGCCCTGGAGGGCTGCAACACACGTGTCCTGCAGCTCCTGCTTCACTCACGGAGCATCACCTCAGCAGGCGTGAATCAGGGTCTGCCACGCATGCCCTGCCAGCCTGGTACCGAGCGGGGCCCAGGCGGCATTGGGTCCGCACATGGATGCTGGAGATGGGGATGTCCCGAGTTGTCTGGCTGAGCCCAGAGAAAGTGTGGGGGAGGCCAGACTGATTTGGAAACCACCCACTCTGGAGCCATCCCTGCTGGCATGCCTGCAACAAACCTGGTTGATGTGTTTCAGCTTGTCAATAATCTGGCTGATCACTGGCTCGGGACCTCTCATCTTCACCTCGTGGTTGCCAGGCTGAGCTTTTGCTCCATTTCTTGAGATCTGGGGACTGTACCTGTGGGAGTGAGAACAGAGGAGACCATGATGTGATGGGGATAATATAGAGGAGATCTTTATAGTCCGGTACAAATGAAAGAAATCCCAAGACAAGCACCAGCCCCTTCCAAAATGGAGAGCACAAGACAGTTAATGACAAAGAAAAGGCAGAAGATTCCCATAAATATTTCTGCTCTGCCTTTGCGAAGCAGCAAGATGATAAACTTGTATCACTTGAGGACGATGAAGTCCTTTCCAGTCCATTAGTAACCAAGGAAGATGTTAAACAGTATACAACAGGGATAAATATTTTCACATAACTTGCACCCAAGAGTCCTAAAAAAGCTGGCTCAGAAATTCTGGCTTGCTCATGTTTGTTTAAAATAAATCTTGGCAGACCACAGAGACTCCAGTACAAGAGCAGTAGTGTTGTGCCCACAGCCAAGAAAAAAATGAGTGGGATGACCCAGTTAACTGCAAGCTGATTAGCATAACATCAACCCCCTTGCAAAATAATGACTACCACTGATATGTGATTTCAATAATAAAGAATTAAAGCATCAGAATATAATTAATGCTGTCAACATTGCTAATGGAAAATAGGTGTTGTCAAACAATCCTGATTTCAGTCTTTGATGAGATCCAGCCTTGGGGATCAAAGTCACTGCTTAGACAGAATGTACCTTGGCTTTGGTGCGGTACCGGGCTCTGCACCAGGCGATACCCCGATTTACACGGGTACCATGCGGGGCAGTAAAGCACCCACAAAGCAGATAAAGAGCTGGCGGAGACATCTCCAGATGCAGCTCTCCACAGGACCCTCTCGGAGCAGCCAGTTGCCAGGGCAGCCAAGCCTGCGCACAGCTCTTTCATCCACGATTAGGAAAGAAATATACATTCACTGCTGCAAAATTCATGGAATGGCAAAGTTTATCAGAGCGATAAAAGCAAGAAGAGGGACAGAGGGATTGCTGTGTGCTTGCCTTTGGAGGAATGTGTTTCTACACTAGGTAACAGCTCATGATGCTCAGGGCATGAGACGAGAGTGTCCAACACCAACCTCAAACTCAGCTCTGGGACCAGAGCGAGCAGCTTTGACTGTGGCTGCCAGCAGTCAGCCACAGCAGTGGCACAGAGCACACTGGTGCCGTGACCTGTGGGTTGCTGGTATTCATCGTAGCCCCAGTGATGTGCCACAGTACTCTACAAGCACAAAACAAGTTCTCATCTCCAAGAAATGACAGCCCAAGCACACGCTGCCAAACCCCGGCACAGCCTACGAAAGCAAGATCGCTGAGATAACGGCAAGTATCAGTCTGCTTGACTGTACAACTGTTTTTCCGGTGCCATGGGTAAACATGATGAATATTCCTTTCTGCGATTCGTCTCCTACACGTCATGTCCTCACCCAACTCCCAGCACCAGCCCCAGTGGCTGCCTCCCCGTCTGCCAGCTCCTCGCTCCCCTAATCCTTCATCCCCACACTGCTGGGCAAGCTGAGGCAATGACAGTTGGCCCATTTCACAGAGGCTTTGGGGAGAAAGTGGGACTTCAGCAGGGATTTAAAGGAGGTAGAGGAGGGAGATGGGGGGGAGCGGGGGACAGCTCAGGGAGGATGCTTTGCTGTGGGAGAAAGCAAGAAGCACGGGGACATTCAGTCACAACAGCTCTCGGGGCACGCTGAGGGTTTCGGGGATGCACAGGGGGTTGGTCCCACTTAAACTCTAAATTAGGAATGCAACCAACTCCAACATGTGGGGATGCAAAGGCAACCCCAGATTTATACCAGTGCAGCAGGAATCTGCCCCTGACCCAAAATATTCACATCATTTAAAACTACAGGACCGAGGCTGATTTCCACTGCAAAGGTTTTTCAGAGCAGGAGTCACAGAATCACAGAACCACATGGAAGGGACCTTTGGAGACCACCTAGTCCAACCCTCGGCCAGAGCAGGTCCACCCAGAGCAGGTCACACAGGAACGTGTCCAGGGTTTTGAATGTCTCCAGAGAAGGAGACTCCACCACCTCCCTGGGCAGCCTCTGCCAGGGCTCTGCCACCCTCACAGGAAAGAAGTTCCTCCTCGTGTTTAGATGAACTTCTTATATTCAAGTTTGTGCCTGTTCCCTCTTGTCCTGTCCCTGGGCACCACTGAAAAAAGACTGGCCCCATCCTCCTGACACCCATCCTTTAAGTATTTATAAGCATTGACCAGATGCCCCCTCAGCCTTCTCTTCTCTAGACTAGAAAGACCCAAGTCCCTCAGCCTCTCCTTGTAAGGGAGATGCTCCAGGCCCCTCATCATCTTTGTAGCCCTATTCCCAGTGGGGTCCCCAGCCGCGGGCACTCTCCAGACACAGCCCAGCTGAGGGCTGGCTGCCCCACGAGCTGCTTCGCTGAAAGAGATGAAGGATGACAAAGGATGGGAGAAAGAATGTGTTTGTGCCTCTAACAGAGGAGCACTCTCCCATGTATATATTCCTGTTTCCAGACATAAACAGCTTGTCCGGGTACAGGAGAAGTGTGGCTGCAAAGCACAGACATCCCCTGGGGTCTCCCACCTCCCCCCAGCTCCTCAGCAGCGGGGCAGCTGCCTGCACAGCCAACCTACCACCCAGCACGGTGCTGCCCAGGTACACCAGACCCACTCCAACAGCTCCCTCCTCCATCCAGACACCTTTCCCCATACCACTGGGGTGGGGAAACTGGGGTGCTGCCTCCAGTTAGCAATCAACATTTTGCAAAACACACCTTTTTTTCTTCCTTCTTCTTTGATAGTTGCATTATCCTGGGAAGTACAAAACACAGCTATATCCGATATGTACCAGATCCCAGCTCAGAAAAGCATGTAGACATGCAATTAGAGGCTCGTCATAGGCTGAAAGCGAAGTGACTGGCAGAAGTGGGGCCAGGGAGCACCAAGCTGGCTCCCAGCCTTCAGCAGCCCATGCCCAGGAGAAGGCCTGGCTTCCCAGCGCCGGGACCACGGGCTCCCAGCACCATCTCGTGGGAAGATGCTGCTGCCGCAAGCACAGGCCTGCCCGGCTCTGCAAGGGCTTGGGCTTCACTTTTTGCAGGGGCATAAAGCATTGGGAGCAGCAAAGCATTAAACCTGCTGCTTATTTGTCACTTCATGCCACCGTGCCAACCTGAAAAAACACTTCTGGTGACTGAACATAAACATACATAAGACACATGACTTTATAGACATCCAAGAAATTACCTTTTTTGGTGCCATTGTAAATTTAATTTAAAACACTGTTGGAACTTTAAAGTACATTGCTGAAAAGTCTCCTGTGGTTTAAGAGATTTAACTAGCAGGATAAATCTCCTGCAGGTTTTAGCAAGAGCACCATTTGGTGCCTACCTAAATTAACACAATCTCTGTCCTAAACAGTTTTACACAAAGAAACTCAATAGCTTGGATTTGAGTGGGTGAAACCCTTTCTGAAATCCATGCAAGGACTGCCAGAGAGGGTTTCTGTGGCCTAGGTGATGTCGTACAGGAGGGAGGAACACAGCTACAGCGGGTCACCATAACTCTGTGTCCAAAGGCTAAAACTGTTCTCCAGAAGACAGGGTCCCTGACATGACCTCACTGACTGTGGTGGAGCGGTGAGGATGCTGGATCACCTTCCCCAGGGGGACAAGTCTACCAGAGAAGAAAGCAAACCTGAAAGGGTTTGCAGAGGTTCTCTCCCTAGATGCTGGGGAAGCCGAGGGCCACCACCTGGTCCTTCCCTCCTGGCCGGGTACAAGGGTATGTAATAGGCCCAAAATGAACCATTCGCATCATTACACAAGTCATTTGAAGCAGCAAGGCAGTGGGCTCTGCAAGCTGCACATCTTTGAGAAGCAGGTACACAGGGACACGCTACATCCAAAGAGCTAGAGAGGATCTCCTGTGTGGCTTGGGTCTTCGGGACACGTTGGCTCTGCAGTGCCGAGCTGAGATGGGGTACGAGGGGGACACCAGCTCCCCCGTGGCTGTGCCCCTCTCTGCCCACCCAGCAGGGCTGGCACGCATTCAGGCACGTGGGATGCTGCCATACGAAGGGTTAAAGGCTTTGAAATGTAGCTTCAGTGAGGGATGGACATTCCTGAAATGCCAGAAAAGCTGGAAAAGGCAGCTGGCACCTCTCCCTGCAGCCTGGGCCAAGCAGCCGGGCCTTAATATGGCAGAGAGATGCCTGTGCAGCCCCCGCCAAGCTGGAGGATGGGGGGCTCCCAGGGCAGTCCCCCATGCAGGCTCCCCTGTGTCCCACCACACTGCTGCTGGGCTCGCAGATCCCATTGCAAAGCAAAGGCAACGTGTCACCTTCCTCCCCTCTTCCCCAGCCACAGCTCAGCAAAGGCAAAAACCTCAGAGCTGTCTCTAGCTGCTCTCGATATAACACCAATAGCACAGCCCCTTCTGCAGGACACTTGTGCCACTCCACAAAACCCATCACATACCTCCGCCATGGTGATACCAGCATTGAACAGCAAATATGCACAGGGTTAAAGCCCACCCCATGGTCCCAGGGGGTCCCTGCGCCGAAAGGATATCAGTGTTGCAACATGAGCACAGTCTGGCTTCCACTTCATAAGCAAAGCCCAAAATACTTTCCTCTTTGACGTGTCTTGACGTCAGTCAGCAGCATCTCCTTGCCTGGGCTCCCTGGGTATGGGCTCTTGCTGGGGACGTGGTATTTTCCAAAGACAAATGTCACATTGTAAAATGTGCTGATAAGCAGCCCTCGCTAAAAATGACTTTAAACACTAACGGAACACTAAACTTTAAACACTGACGAGAACACTAACGATCTGTGGGGATAGCACAAGTACAGACCCTTCCTGCTCCTTCTCACCCACCAGCCATAAATGTCAAAGCATGCAGCCAAATTAAGGGATTTTCCCCTCCTTTTCTCCCTACCATCCACAAATGTCTCCTGTGAACATTCGGTCATTCCCGTCCAAATGCAGGTCTTTCCAGGCTTTCATTTCATATCAAGGAAGACAAGGTCACAAATGCAATTTAAATACATGGCAATGGGTGTAAAATGTGTGTTCATCCTACTTGGCCCTGCTAGGCTTAGTGTTACTGCAATGCCTGACGTGTGATTTAGAGAAAGTAATCCTATAAGTCAAACATAAGGAATTACACCTTTTGGAAAAAGGAAAGTAAGTTTTTCATTCAAATACCAATTAATTTATGCCTGCCTTCCAGTTGCAAAGTATTTATTCAAGTGCAGCTCCACAATTTAAACAGCGTGATATCCCTTGCAGGCTCTTCCTCCATTATCTTTGCTCACTGAATCATACTTGCTTGAGGGAGTTGGATGGGGGGACAAATCCAACACAGGCTGCTACAAGACAGGACTACAATACAAGAGAAGAGGTTTCATTGCACAGGACTTAATAACCAAGCTGGAGAGAGGAGGGTTTCCAGCACTTGCAGTCTCCTGAAGCTGCTCTGCATTTCAAGACACAACTTACATGTGGGCTGGTGACATCGAGTCCTCACCACAAAGGAGGCAAAAAAGATATGAAAAGAGGGGGCCAAGAAAGAAAAGTTTCTCCCCCGCACTTCTGGCAGGATCTCACATCTTATCTCCAGTTGGTTCTCATGGATCAGTAAAGGTGGACGCAGTGGTGATGCCCACCTATTAGTCTCTCTGGCCCAGCTGCCTTTTGGTTACCTTAGTGTCATATCAGCAGTGCGAGTGGTGGGAGCCAAAAGGCTGGAAGAACTGCTTCCAACCCACCCATCCTGCCCTGTAGCCAGGGAGTAACTCCTGGATGAGTCCAAAAGCCTCCAAGAGTGGTAACTCTTTCACTGTTGGTTCCTCTCTAAGAAGAGACTGTCCAGAGAGACCTGGTCAATCACACCAATTACCCCAGCCCAGCCACATTCTGGGTGTGGGCTGCAGGCCAGCCAAGTGCAGGCCCACCCCAGCTGTCTGCTTCCATATGGGGAGCATGGTCCCACCATCCCTTGATCATGTGCTATATGGGGGTGCAGGTGGCAGGAGAGAACTGGGGTGTACGGCTCGTGGCTGCTTGCTTGCAGTGAGCGCCTGCAGCCCTCCCAGAGCTTGCAACGCCACAGTCAGTTTACACCACCAGAGGCTCTGAGCAAGCTTCTTCAAAAGAAGAACTACTCTTTAGTCTGGAGAAGAGAAGGCTGAGGGGAGACCTTATCAATGCCTACAAGTATCTCAAGGGAGGGTTGAAGGAGGAGGGAGCCAGACTCTTTTCAGTGGTTCCCAGTGAGAGGACGAGGGGCAACGGGCACAAGTTGGAACAGAAGAGGTTCCACTCAAATATGAGGAGAAACTTCTTCACGGTGAGGGTGACAGAGCCCTGGAACAGGCTGCCCAGGGAGGGTGTGGAGTCCCCTTCCTTGGAGATTTTCAAGACCCGCCTGGATGCTCCTGAGTAACATGCTCTAGCTCTAGGCAATCCTGCTTCAGCAGGGGAGTTGGACTAGATGATCTCTATGGTCCCTTCCAACTCTAAAATTCAGTGAAATTCAGTGAAAAGCCACCAGGAAAACCCAACGCTCTCAGTGGGAAACATTCTCACCTAAATAAAAAGGAGACATTTTCTGCTGGATTTCCAAATATCAACGACCTTGCAGTTGGGTCTCACTACCATGAGAGCCCTCTGAGATGCTGCTGCTCCTGCCAAAGGGAAGAGCTGCCTCTTCCCACCACCTCCGGCAATGCGCTATGGCTGGTAACTGTGCTGCAGATGACAATTTGTTTTATTAAACATGAAGTCTCAGATAGACACTTGGTTCTGAAAGATGGGACTTTGAGAACAGCACAAATGGTAATATTCATAGCAAATCAATGGGAGTTTGAAGCGTAAAGCCTGAAGTCTCCCTCCATTCTTCCTTCAGTTGAGTAAAGTTCAAGACGACTAGATTATGGAAAAAATGGCTAAACCTGAAGCCAAGCAGCAGGCTTACTATAGGAAGATTCATGATCTTCATTTCTGAAATATTCTGGAAACAATTATGGCCACTCAATAACCCACTGAATTTGCCTACTATCCTTTCATTATAGCTTACATTTGCTACAAAGCTGTGTCTTATGTGCTTGAAAAGTTATGCAGCCTCTCTCTTTGGGGACTCCATTGTATCAGATATTTTGCAGCATTGCCAGAAATAACCGAACCCTTCATGAGCTAAAGGGTTATTGCTGGCATGGAATTTCCTTTGTTCCAATTACAGAATCTCATTTTTCTCTCTTGCTTCCAATTGTGCTTTCATTGTTTATGATTTGTATGATTAAAACAAACCACAGTACATTGGCAACAGCAGGGAAATCTGAGACTTCTAGCTCGAAGAAGAGAATCTGGCAAGGTGCTAAAAATATATTAATTTGGAAATGGTATAAAGAGAACAAGAGTTATGCGGGTGATTTAGATTAATGTACAAGTTTGTCTGGAGAAATTTGGAAATGGCAATATCTTACAGTAATATTTAAGCACTTACAAGTTTTACAGTGGGCAAATGTGGCTGTCATTCTATTCAGAACAGCTTGAAAGGAATATACTCGTGTAAGCAGATTATTAAACTCTGAGAATCTAGATTTTAATAGGCTTTTAGTATTAAATGCTGCAAACCCCTGATACTATATATAAGGCTCAAATCACCTTCAAGATTCAGACACCTTACTCCCTTAGAAATGAGAGGAGTTCAGTATCTCAACACCCACTTGACTCAAGCTGAAGTCTTCAAATGAGCTAATTATTCAGCCAGGGCTGTGGTGGTAAGAATCACACTCTGTTTTTAATCTGCGTTGGATGGAGAGAAGGGTAAGAGAGGCTGGACAACATGTTCTCACCACCCAATGCCACCAGCGTGAGGGCAGGTGGGAGGATGGGGCATGAAGGCAGAGACAAGGAAGGGGCATGATGGCAACCCTCACTTAGGCAGGTTCAAGCCCTTGCACTCCCGCCCTTTCTACACATCCAGCCCTCTGCTATCTCAGGGAAGTGCCTGTCAATTAATTGAGCCCAGAAAAGCTGCAAAGAGGTGCACAGGGGTGCACAGAGACAGAATGAGATCCAGTAGGTCTGGTTCCCAGTTATAAATGAACACCCAAGCACTGCAAGCTCTTTGCAAGTGGTGGAGTGTGCCACGTGTGGCTTTTGCTGTGAACCTTTGTGATGTCACATAAAAGCACAATATGCTTTTTGCAGAGTTTGAGAAGTGTGAAAAGCAGCAATTTCTTGCCTTTTCTTTTTTCTTCCCACTTTGGCTTATGTTCTTCAACCAAGCAGCAACAGCTCAGCAAAAGACACAGACGCTGCCCAGCGCGTGACCAGAAAAATCAAAAGTACCGTTCCTTGTACGGTTCCCACTGTTTGCAAGCCGTTTTTTTCTGACAGATCAAGGCACCATGTGCTAAACCCAGGTAAAGGATGGTGATCAAGCTACCAACCCAGAGATCAAGACTCAGGAAGGAGGATGAATTCTTGCCATTCTCGACCCAGAGAAGTGAGTGAGATGGAGGGGTCTGGAGAAAAAGTCTGTGAGGAGCAGCTGAGGGAGCTGGGGGTGTTCAGCCTGGAGAAAAGGAGGCTGAGGGGAGACCTTCTCGCTCTCTCCAACTCCCTGAAAGGAGGATGTGGCTAGTGGGTGTCAGTCTCTTCTCCCAAGGAACAGGCCATGGGACAAGAGGAAACAGCCCCAAGTTGCCCCAGGGAGATTCAGATTGGATATTGGGAACAATTTTGACACAGAAAGGGTTATGAAGCCTTGGAATGGGCTGCCCAGGGCAGTGGTTGAGGCACCATCCCTGGAGATGGTTAAAAGCCGGGTTGACATAGTGCTTAGAGACATGGGTTAGTGATGGGCTTTTTTATCAGAGTTAGGTTGACTAGAGCTAGGTTGGACTAGATGATCTTAAAGGTCCCTTCCAACCCAGACAATTCTATGATTCTATGACGAAGGATCGCAAAGTAAGACTTGGTAAAATAAAATGAGGGATGAAGCATATTAAAAATGCCAGAATACAAAAAGCAGAGTGAGTGATGCTGACCCATCAGCAGGGCGCCGCATGTCATTGCCAAGGTGTAGAAAGCCCTTGGTCAAGCAAGTCCACAGAGCTCCTAATTTTAGGGGGGGTGCTGCAAGGGGCTGCACCCTCTGCACACCTAACCCTGCTCCACTGGTGGGAAATCTGAGCCAGGGATGAAACAAGAACACAGCTCGAGTGGAGTCAAACCTCCATCAACACAACCAGCAAAGTAGAGTCTGCACAGGACTGCAGTTGTTGGCACCAGGAGAAAAGCACAAGAAAATACTCCAGCCAGCACTGGAGACCCGATGAAGATGCCACACTCAATCAGGGCAGAGGGAGTTAAGGGCAAAGAGGAAACAGGGGATGGTTCAAGGCTTAAACTGGAAAATGAGACCCAGTGGAAAAGCATTGAGCACATCCAGCCCTCGGGGAGAAGGGCCACTCTGCTGATAATAAAGCACTGGGATAAACAGGACAGAGTAAATACTGCTTCAGAAAAACTACAAGGGGAGGAGCGTAGGGTGTAGAGGGACCATTTGTGTCAAATCACAGGATACACATTGCTGGTATTATCTAGTACTTGAATGCATTGGCAAGGGGCTGTGAAGTTGCTATTCCAGGCTTGATTTAACGTGTTATAGGAAAAGGGCTTAAAATAACTACCAAATTTTATCATGATGCAGAGGTTCAGGAAACAGATAAAGCAGTAGGGCTTCTCTCTAACTTGATTAACACTCAGGTACTGCATTAAAGACATGAGAGGTAAATAGCCACAAGCCCTGCTGGAACACCACCAAAGCCCAGACGTGTCCATGTGGATGCTCATGCCAAGTTCACCGATAACACAGCAATGCCCAAGCAGCTTTATCCATCATCTGTGTGCCACCAGACATGGAAACAGAGCATCCACCCAACCACCACTCTCCCCTTCAGCAGCTTCAGCAGCTGCTTCCTAACCTAGGGTGCACCTCTCGTATTGCTATGGGAATTGCAACGTGTCTCTCCCAAGCCCCAGCTGCCACTCCTCAGGGACATGAGTGGTCTTAGATCTTCTATGGATGCCCAAGATCCCAAAGGGGTCTCAGGTTGCACATGGTACCCATGCTCAAGCAACTCAATCCTGTCCTGCGCCGAAACACACCCAGCTACAGCAACCACATGCAGCAGGTCAAGAGCAAGGCATGAGCATCTCCTCCTGTCCAGCCTGATGAACTTTCAATCAGGAAGATCTGAACCAGGGAAAAGTGCATGATTCGAAAAATCAATACCCAAGAAAGCAAGAAGGAATATATAGGATATAGGATATAAAGTATATTTTACATGCACAAAACCTAGAAAATCAGACCTTTCTTTCTGGCAGTCATTACACGCATGGGACAACTACCAGGTCAGCACCCTGAAATTAACATTACAGATTCAAAAAACACCAAGTTTATTGTAAAAAGCAGCAACCTGGAGTTTGATGACAATCAAGTGCATGTCAGTCCAGCAGGAGAGTTGCTGTAGCCACAGCAGAAACACTCCAGGACATCATGGACGTTCTCAGAGCAGCTTGGGAAACAGCTCCTACGCCGTGCACGGCTGCTTGGCTCCCTCTTGGGGACAACACCGAACAAAGAAACAGGTGGTTTGGGGTACTCACACACCATCACCTTAAATGCTCCTGATTTTCAGGAACCCTCCCAAACTCTGTGGAAGAGATGCCATGCTGAGAAGTCCAAGCACGTGAAGCAGTCAGTTTTGGCTCCACGTGAGGCAACGCAATTGGCTTTAGAGACCCTCTTAACTATGCGTTTGCTTCTATTTGAAACATTCTGCAAATGGCTCCTGAGAGAGGAGCACCACGGACCCTTATTTTAATTCAGCTTTATTTAGCTGAGCTCTCCCCTGTATTTCATCAGCAGAAACGCCACCACGTACGACACGCGTTCGCAGGCTCTGGAGAGGAGAGGGTCACCCCGGGAAGTGTTACAGCTGCAGATGCTAAATACACAGGGTGGGAAGGCAGTTGATGCATTTAAGATGCATTTCACAGCTATTTCTATGCTGTGCATCCATTTGCCATCCCTCCTGAACACCCTGCCTTCATGATGGTGTTCAAAACTCCTGCAAGCCACCATCTACACTGCCTTCCTGCACAGCTAGGAAGTTTGCCCCTCCAGGACACGGCTGATGTCCCTATAAGAGGTGGGAGGTGTTACTCTCAGCACCCCTGTCTGCTCGCAGCAGCAGACTCCAGTATCTGCCTGCAAGGGAGCTGTGACTAATATTTCATAGGAGCTGGCAGAGGTGGTGACATCCCTGCACTAGATCAGAGGAGACATGGAGGAGAGGGGTGGGAAGGCATGCTCTTCAAGCACAGCACAGATTTCACCCTCGACTCAGCAGCCAGGCAGTCAGCAGCTGAAATGCCAGTGCCCTCTCTGTGTATGTACACTTTACCCTCTCCCTGCCTCCTCTGTGCCCTGGCACCGACAGGACCTGCTGCGTTGTGCCACCAACACCACGCTGTCACATCTCTGCCTATGATGGTCCACTGGTATTCTCAGCAGAAAG
This sequence comes from Calidris pugnax, assembly GCF_001431845.1. Lineage (NCBI taxonomy): Eukaryota > Metazoa > Chordata > Aves > Charadriiformes > Scolopacidae > Calidris > Calidris pugnax. Next base: position 1,458,796 of record NW_015094505.1, read on the forward strand.
CTGGATAAGGCTACCATCTACAGTCATGTTTAATCTGCAAATAACTCTGAGCTCACATTTGCAGGAGTATCTGGACTCAGCACCTTTCCATCGCTGCCATTTCACCCAGCCCTGCATCACCAGGACCTGGACCAGGGCCACGGGTCACAGCCCCAGTGAACTGTCATAAGCAAAGACCTCACCCTAGGACCTCCCCTGCAAAGCTGCAGTGTTCATAGCGCTGGTTTAAGAAGTTGTAATTAACAACCAGGGAATCAGTATTGAAATATTTTTTTTTTCCAATTGTACTTCTCATGTAGGAACAGGAACTCAGGATTTTCCAGAAGTCGGTACAGATAGAGGACACATTTTTCCTTAGGCAAAGTAGGTACATTTTATTAAGCGTGTGATCTTAGATGCTTGAGAATTTTTTTTCCAAAATATAGATTGATGCTATTTTGGTCCCTTCAGTGTTTCAGGTCAGTATTGCAAGTACAGGCTAATTACCACCTGAGGTTACTGATCAAGAAGTCATAATTAATATCTCAACATCTCACCACTTCCTGATTTTATTTCTATTTCTTCCCTTATGCAAACTACTTAATAGCAAAGGATGCTTTGCAAAGTAGGGTGATTAGAGGAGATTTATGTATAATTATAAAAAACATTTCCAAGTTCTATTTACACATTCTTTAACATTCCTGAGGGGCATTTTCTGCAAGAAAAATGAATTTATCTCCGTTTCTATTAACACTTCCTTCCCCTTTATGCTATTAGTCCTGTACTTGCCCGTCTTCATTAACCTCACAGCTACTGCCAGGGCATTCTCAGAACCAGTGAGTGGAGCACGGAAAAGCATCCGGGACACGAGCTGGACCCTGGTGTGAATGGCTCCATCCAGCCAGGACTTGGAAGATGGTCAGATGGCAGCAGTGACACCACCAGACCTCAGTGGTCCTGACTTCCTCCAGCACAGAGCCGTGGAGAAACCCAAGAAGATGGTTGTCCTTGTCACTCCTTGGATGGGGCAGGGGATGCCAGCCAGGCTGCCTTGCTACCACTGAGCGGAGCCAAGTCGGAGACATCCCCCCCCACCGCAGTGTGTGGTGGCAATTGCCCCCATTGGGACTCCGGAGAAGCTGCCCCTGGCACCGTGGTGCCCCCTCCCAGGGGACCCGCCTGCGCTGCTGCTCTCCCCTCTCGGCCCCCATCACCAACCCAACCCACAGCGGCTGCAGGCGTTTCACAGCAGAGTGCAGAAAACTCAGTGGAGGGCAGCACAGGACCGTGTCTCCTCTCCCTCTGGCTGAGCTGCAGCACAGCCTGAAAGGGCTTCTTAAGGGATGGAGCAGTGTCTGGGCCACAGACCACTCCTGGGCCTGGTTAACCAAAGACAAGCAAGTGCTGGGGAGAGGGAGAGGAAGGGAGACATGGTTCACCTCTCCACGACTTCTTGTCCGTTCCAGCAGAGAGTGTCGTTGCGAACAGCAGAGCTGTGGCTGCAGATGTACTCTGGCAAGCTGCTGTAAAAACTGCTGTGGGACTTCAGCTTCACAATGAGTTCCCTGGAAGAAAGGCGGGG